>NC_079371.1:1347500-1477500 GCF_021018895.1 Seriola aureovittata
TAGTAAGGCATAAAAATGTCATAGTATAATAAGGCATAAAAATGTCCAAAAAAGTCATAGTAAAGTAAGGCATAAAAATGTGAAAAAATGTCATAGTATAGTAAGGCATAAAAATGTCATAGTATAATGAGGCATGAAAATGTGAAAAAACGTAATAGTATAGTAAAACATAAAAATGTCAAAAAATGTAACAGTATAATAAGGCATAAAAATGTAAAAAAAAATATAGTAAGGCATAAAAGTGTCATACTATAATAAGGCATTAAAATGTCATAGTATAATTAAGCATAAAAATGTGAAAAAAAGTCATGGTAAAGTAAGGCATAAAAATGTACAAAAAAATGTCATAGTATAATAAGGCATAAAAATGTGAAAAAAAGTCATAGTAAAGTAAGGCATAAAAATGTGAAAAAATGTCATAGTATAGTAAGGCATAAAAATGTCATAGTATAATGAGGCATAAAAATTTGAAAAAAGTCATAGTATAATAAGGCATAAAAATGTGAAAAAACGTCATAGTATAGTAAGGCATATAAAATTACAAAAAATTTTATAGTAAAGTAAGGCATAAAAATGTAAAAAAAACGTCATAGTATAGTAAGGCATAAAAATGTCATAGTATAGTAAGGCATAAAAATGTCATAGTATAGTAAGGCATAAAAGTGTCATAGTATAATAAGGCATTAAAATGTCATAGTATAATTAGGCATAAAAATGTGAAAAAACGTCATGGTAAAGTGAGGCATAAAAATGTAAAAAAAAATGTCATCGTATAATAAGGCATAAAAATGTCAAAAAAACGTCATAGTATAGTAAGGCATAAAAATGTCATAGTATAGTAAGGCATAAAAGTGTCATAGTATAATGAGGCATGAAAATGTGAAAAAACGTAATAGTATAGTAAAACATAAAAATGTCAAAAAAATGTAACAGTATAATAAGGCATAAAAATGTAAAAAAAAAAATGTCATAGTATAATAAGGCATAAAAATTTGAAAAAAGTCATAGTATAATAAGGCATAAAAATGTGAAAAAAGTCATAGTATAATAAGGCATAAAAATGTCAAAAAACTTAATAGTACAGTAAGACATAAAAATGTCAAAAAAACGTAATAGTATAGTAAGACATAAAAATGTCAAAAAACGTAATAGTATAGTAAGGCATAAAAATGTCAAAAAAAATGTCATAGTTTAATAAAGCATAAAAATTACAAATAATGTCATAGCATAGTAAGCCATAAAAATGTCATACTATAGTGAGGCATAAAAATGTGAAAGAACGTCATAGTATAGTTAGGCATAAAAATGTCAAAAAACGTAATAGTATAGTAAGGCATAAAAATGTAAAAAAAAATGTCATAGTATAATAAGGCATAAAAATGTGAAAAAACGTCATAGTATAGTTAGGCATAAAAATGTCAAAAAAAATGTCATAGTATAATAAAGCATAAAAATGTGAAAAAACGTCATAGTATAGTAAGGCATAAAAACGTCATAGTATAATAAGGCACAAAAATGTCAAAAAAATGTCATAGTATAGTAAGGCATAAAAATGACAAATAATGTCATAGCATAGTAAGCCATAAAAACGTCATACTATAGTGAGGCATGAAAATGTGAAAGAACGTCATAGTATAGTTAGGCATAAAAATGTCGAAAAAACGTAATAGTATAATAAGGCATAAAAATTTGAAAAAAGTCATAGTATAATAAGGCATAAAAATGTCATAGTATAGTAAGATATAAAAATGTCAAAAAAAGTCATAGTATAGTAAGGCATAAAAATGTGAAAAAACGCCATAGTATAGTTAGGCATAAAAATGTCATAGTATAGTAAGATATAAAAATGTCAAAAAAAGTCATAGTATAGTAAGGCATAAAAATGTCAAAAAACGTCATAGTATAGTAAGATATAAAAATGTCAAAAAACGTAATAGTATAGTAAGACATTAAAATGTTAAAAAACATAATAGTATAGTAAGGCATAAAAATGTCAAAAAAACGTCATAGTATAGTGAGGCATAAAAATGTGAAAAAACGTCAGTATAGTAACGCATAAAAATGTCATAGTATAATAAGGCATAAAAATGTCATAGTATAGTAAGATATAAAAATGTCAAAAAAAGTCATAGTATAGTAAGGCATAAAAATGTGAAAAAACGCTATAGTATAGTAAGGCATAAAAATGTCAAAAAAACGTCATAGTATAGTGAGGCATAAAAATGTGAAAAAACGTCATAGTATAGTAACGCATAAAAATGTCATAGTATAATAAGGCATAAAAATGTCAAAAAACGTCATAGTATAGTAAGATATAAAAATTTAAAAAAACGTAATAGTATAGTAAGGCATAAAAATGTCAAAAAAACGTCATAGTATAGTGAGGCATAAAAATGTGAAAAAACGTCATAGTATAGTAACGCATAAAAATGTCATAGTATAATAAGGCATAAAAATGTCAAAAAAAGTCATAGTATAGTAAGACATAAAAATGTTAAAAAACGTAATAGTATAGTAAGGCATAAAAATGTCAAAAAAACGTCATAGTATAGTAAGGCATAAAAATGTGAAAAAAAGTTCATAGTATAGTGAGGCATAAAAATGTGAAAAAACGTCATAGTGTAGTAAGGCATAAAAAAGTTATAGTATAGTAAGACATAAAAATGTAAAAAAAAATGTCATAGTATAGTAAGGCATAAAAATGTCAAAAAACGTCATAGTATAGTAAGGCATAAAAATGTGAAAAAACGTCATAGTATAGTTAGGCATAAAAATGTAATAGTATAGTAAGACATAAAAATGTGAAAAAATGTCATAGTATAGTGAGGCATAAAAATGTGAAAAAACGTCATAGTATAATAAGGCATAAAAATGTGAAAAAACTTCATAGTATAGTAAGGCATAAAAATGTGAAAAAACGTCATAGTATAGTTAGGCATAAAAATGTCATAGTATAGTAAGGCATAAAAATGTCACAGTATAATAAGGCATAAAAATGTCAAAAAAACGTCATAGTATAATAAGGCATAAAAATGTCAAAAAATGTCATAGTGTAGTAAGGCATAAAAATTTGAAAAAACGCTATAGTATAGTTAGGCATAAAAATGTCATAGTATAGTAAGATATAAAAATGTCAAAAAAAGTCATAGTATAGTAAGACATAAAAATGTTAAAAAACGTAATAGTATAGTAAGGCATAAAAATGTCAAAAAAACGTCATAGTATAGTGAGGCATAAAAATGTGAAAAAACGTCATAGTATAGTGAGGCATAAAAATGTCAAAAAAACGTCATAGTATAGTGAGGCATAAAAATGTGAAAAAACGTCATAGTATAGTAACGCATAAAAATGTCATAGTATAATAAGGCATAAAAATGTCAAAAAAAGTCATAGTATAGTAAGGCATAAAAATGTCAAAAAAACGTCATAGTATAGTAAGGCATAAAAATGTGAAAAAAAGGTCATAGTATAGTGAGGCATAAAAATGTGAAAAAACGTCATAGTGTAGTAAGGCATAAAAAAGTTATAGTATAGTAAGACATAAAAATGTAAAAAAACGTAATAGTATAGTAAGGCATAAAAATGTCAAAAAAACGTCATAGTATAGTAAGGCATAAAAATGTGAAAAAACGTCATAGTATAGTTAGGCATAAAAATGTAATAGTATAGTAAGACATAAAAATGTGAAAAAATGTCATAGTATAGTGAGGCATAAAAATGTGAAAAAACTTCATAGTATAGTAAGGCATAAAAATGTGAAAAAACGTCATAGTATAGTTAGGCATAAAAATGTCATAGTATAGTAAGGCATAAAAATGTCACAGTATAATAAGGCATAAAAATGTCAAAAAAACGTCATAGTATAGTAAGGCATAAAAATGTCAAAAAATGTCATAGTATAGTGAGGCATAAAAATGTGAAAAAACGTCATAGTGTAGTAAGGCATAAAAATGTAATAGTATAGTAAGGCATAAAAATGTGAAAAAATGTCATAGTATAGTGAGGCATAAAAATGTGAAAAAACGTCATAGTGTAGTAAAACATAAAATGTTACATAAAAATGTTAAAACACGTAATAGTATAGTAAGGCATAAAAATGTCAAAAAAACATCATAGTATAGTAAGGCATAAAAATGTGAAAAAACGTCATAGTATAGTTAGGCATAAAAATGTCATAGTATAGTAAGGCATAAAAATGTGAAAAAATGTCATAGTATAGTTAGGCATAAAAATGTCATAGTATAATAAGGCATAAAAATGTCAAATAACGTCATAGTATAGTAAGATATAAAAATCTAAAAAAATGTAATAGTATAGTAAGACATAAAAATGTAAAAAAACTTAATAGTATAGTAAGGCATAAAAATGTCAAAAAAACGTCATCGTATAGTAAGGCATAAAAATGTGAAAAAATGTCATAGTATAGTGAGGCATAAAAATGTGAAAAAACGTCATAGTATAGTAAGGCATAAAAATGTGAAAAAATGTCGTAGTATAATAAGGCATAAAAATGTGAAAAAACTTCATAGTATAGTAAGGCATAAAAATTTGAAAAAACGTCATAGTATAGTTAGGCATAAAAATGTGAAAAAACGTCATAGTATAGTGAGGCATAAAAATGTGAAAAAACGTCATAGTATAGTAAGGCATAAAAATGTGAAAAAACGTCATAGTATAGTAAGGCATAAAAATGTGAAAAAACGTCATAGTATAGTAAGGCATAAAAATGTGAAAAAACGTCATAGTATAGTAAGGCATAAAAATTATAAAAAATGTTATAGCATAGTAAGCCATAAAAATGTCATAAAAATGTCATACTATAGTGAGGCATAAAAATGTGAAAGAACGTCATAGTATAGTTAGGCATAAAAATGTCATAGTATAGTAAGACATAAAAATGTCAAAAAACATCATCGTATAGTAAGACATAAAAATGTCAAAAAAACGTAATAGTATAGTAAGGCATAAAAATGTCAAAAAAAGTCATAGTATAGTAAGGCATAAAAATTATAAAAAATGTTATAGCATAGTAAGCCATAAAAATGTCATAAAAATGTCATACTATAGTGAGGCATAAAAATGTGAAAGAACGTCATAGTATAGTTAGGCATAAAAATGTCATAGTATAGTAAGACATAAAAATGTCAAAACGTCATCGTATAGTAAGACATAAAAATGTCAAAAAACGTAACATTATAGTAAGGCATAAAAAATGTCAAAAAAACGTCATACTATAGTTAGGCATAAAAATGCGAAAAAACGTCATAGTAAAGTAAGGCATAAAAATGTCAATAAATGTCATAGTACAGTATGGCATAAAAATTCACAAAAACGTCATAGTATAATAATGCATAATAACATAAAAAACGTCATAGTATATTAAGGCATAAAAAAGTCAAAAAACATCATAGTGGCACAAAACAATTGACACAAATAATAGCCCGTTTACTGGGGATTGAACTCACAATATTTGTAACAGTCCATACCATTTAACACCGGACTGAACAACAAAATGCTATATTATGTAGAACATAAAATCCTCAGTATAAATTAAGGCATAAAAAGGTTATAGTATTGTAATGTATAAAAATTTCAAAAACGTCATAGTATAGTAAGTTATAAAATGTCAGAAAACCTCATAGTATAGTAAGGCATAAAATGTAAAAACAAAATGTCATTGTAAAATAAGGTATTAAAACCCTTTATCATAGTAAGGTATAAAAACGTCAAAAAACTCAACACAGAATAGGGCTATGATCCGGGTTTGAACTCACAACCCACTTATCATGAGGCAACAGTTCCAACCACTGTACCAGCATTCTGGCAGACCAGTTGTCATAGCGTTTAGAACATAATGTCGTCCTTATAAAGTAAGGCATAAAAAGATCATTTTACGTCAAAATATGTCATAGTAAAATAAGGAATAAAAATGTAAAAAAAAAACACCTCATTGTATAATAAGGTATAAAAACCTTATACTCTAGTAAGGTATAAAAACGCAACAGAGAACAGGGATACAGTCGGGGTTTGAACTCAAAACCCACTGATCATGAGGTAACATTTCTAACCACCGTTCCACTACGCTGATACACATTTGTGGTAGTATTTCAAACATAAAATCATCCTCACAAATTAAAGCATAAAAAGACAATTGTATGGCAGGGTATGAAAATGTCAAAATACATCATAGTATTGTATGGCATAAAAACTCCACAATGAATGGCCTCATTACTGGGGTTTAATCTCACAACCTTCTCTTTATGAATCAACAGTCCTAACCATACCAACAGACTGAACAACAAAATGCTAATATAATATGTACAAACATTAAACTGTGAGTATAAGATAGAATTATAGTAAAGTTTAAAAATGTCAAAAAAGATCACAGTATAAGTAAGGCATTGACCAGATTTTGTAGTGTTTACAAGTCATCCTTATAAAGTAAGTCATCAAAAGCTAATTTTATGTCAAAATTTCATAGTATAATAAGGCATAAAAATGTAAAAATAAAACTCATAGGCATAAAAGGCATATAAACTCCACCGAGAATTGGCCCCATATCTGAGGTTTGAACTCACGAACTTATTACTGTGAGACAACATGTCCAACCACTGTACCACCATGCTGATACAACACAATGTCATATTATGTAGAACATAGACTCGTCATAATAAAGTAAGCCATAAAAAGGTCATAGTATAGTAAGGTATGAATATGTCAAAAAACATCATAATATAATAAGGTATAAAAACATCATAGTATAGTAAGGCATAAAAATTTTATTGTATAGTAAGGTATGAAAACATCAAAATACATTATAGTACACTAAGGCATAAAACATCAGAAAACGTCATAGTATAGTATGGCATAAAAACGTTATTGTACAGTAAGGTATAAAAACGTCATAGTATAATAAGGCATAAAAACATTATAGTATAATAAGGTAAAAAAAACGTCATACTATAGTAAGACATAAAAATGTGAAGAACATCATAGTATAGTAAGACATAAAAACATCAGAAAACGTCATAGTAAAGTATGAAAATGTCAAAAAATTTGAAAAATGTCATAGTATAGTAAGGCATAAAAACATCAGAAAATTTCATAGTATAGTAAGGTATAAAAACATCAGAAAACGTCATAATATAGTAAAGCATAAAAACGTAATTGAACAGTAAGGTATGAATATGTCAGAAAAAATCATAGTATAGTATGGCATTAAAACATCATAAAACAGCATAGTATAACAAGGAATAAAAACATCATAGTATAGTATGGCATGAAAATGTGAAAAACGTCATAGTATAGTAAGGCATAAAAACATGAGAAAATGTCATAGTATAGTAAGGCATAAAAACATCATAGTATAATAAGGTATAAAGAACGTCATAGTATAGTAAGACATAAAAAGTAAAAAAAAACATCATAAGATTGTAAGGCATAAAAATTTTATTGCATAGTAAGGTATGAAAATGTCAAAATACATCATAGTACACTGAGACATAAAACATCAGAAAACGTCATAGTATAGTAAGGTATAAAAATGTAAAACACATCATAGTATAGTAAGGCATAAAAACATCAGAAAACGTCATAGTATTGTAACACATAAGAAGTCAAAAAACGTCATAGTATAGAAAGGCATAAAAATGTGGAAAACATCATAGTTTAATAAGGTATCTAAATATCATAGTATGGCATAAAAATGTAATTGTATAGTAAGAATAGTATGAAAACATCAAAATACATCATAGTACACCAAGGCATCAAACATCAGAAAACGTCATAGTATAGTAAGGCATAAAAATGTGAAAAAACATCATAGTATAGTAAGGCGTAAAAATGTGAAAAAACGTCATAGTATAGTAAGGCATAAAAATTTGAAAAAACGTCATAGTATAGTTAGGCATAAAAATGTCATAGTATAATAAGGCATAAAAATGTCAAAAAACGTCATAGTATAGTAAGATATAAAAATGTCAAAAAACGTAATAGTATAGTAAGACATAAAGATGTAAAAAAAACGTAATAGTATAGTAAGGCATAAAAATTTAAAAAAAAACGTCATAGTATAGTAAGGCATAAAAATGTGAAAAAATGTCATAGTATAGTGAGGCATAAAAATGTGAAAAAACCTCATAGTATAGTGAGGCATAAAAATGTCAAAAAAATGTCATAGTATAGTAAGGCATAAAAATGTCAAAAAAATGTCATAGTATAGTAAGGCATAAAAATGTCACAGTATAATGATGCATTAAAATATCAAAAAAATGTCACAGAATAACAAGGCATAAAAATGGGAAAAAATGTCATAGTATAGTAAGACATAAAAGTGTAATACTATAATAAGGCATGAAAATGTCATAGCATAATTAGGCATAAAAATGTGAAAAAACGTCATAGTATAGTAAGGCATAAAAATGTCATAGTATAATGAGGCATGAAAATGTGAAAAAACGTAATAGTATAGTAAAACATAAAAATGTCAAAAAATGTAACAGTATAATAAGGCATAAAAATGTAAAAAAAAAAAAAGTCATAGTATAATAAGGCATAAAAATTTAATACTATAATAAGGCATGAAAATGTCATAGCATAATTAGGCATAAAAATGTGAAAAAACGTCATAGTATAGTTAGGCATAAAAATGTCATAGTATAGTAAGGCATAAAAATGTCATAGTATAATAAGGCATAAAAATGTCAAAAAACGGCATAGTATAGTAAGATATAAAAATGTCAAAAAACGTAATAGTATAGTAAGACATAAAAATGTCCAAAAAACGTCATAGTATAGTAAGGCATAAAAATGTGAAAAAATGTCATAGTATAGTAAGGCATAAAAATGTCATAGTATAATGAGGCATGAAAATGTGAAAAAACGTAATAGTATAGTAAAACATAAAAATTTTCAAAAAATGTAACAGTATAATAAGGCATAAAAATGTAAAAAAAAATGTCATAGTATAATAAGGCATAAAAATTTGAAAAAAGTCATAGTATAATAAGGCATAAAAATTACAAAAAATTTTATAGTAAAGTAAGGCATAAAAATGTCAAAAAAACGTCATAGTATAGTAAGGCATAAAAGTGTAATACTATAATAAGGCATGAAAATGTCATAGCATAATTATGCATAAAAATGTGAAAAAACGTCATAGTATAGTTAGGCATAAAAATGTCATAGTATAGTAAGGCATAAAAATGTCATAGTATAATAAGGCATAAAAATGTCAAAAAACGTCATAGTATAGTAAGATATAAAAATGTGAAAAAACGTAATAGTATAGTAAGGCATAAAAATGTCATAGTATAATGAGGCATGAAAATGTGAAAAAACGTAATAGTATAGTAAAACATAAAAATGTCAAAAAATGTAACAGTATAATAAGGCATAAAAATGTAAAAAAAAAAGTCATAGTATAATAAGGCATAAAAATGTAAAAAAAAATGTCATAGTATAATAAGGCATAAAAATTTGAAAAAAGTCATAGTATAATAAGGCATATAAATGTGAAAAAACGTCATAGTATAGTTAGGCATAAAAATGTCAAAAAAAATGTCATAGTATAATAAGGCATAAAAATTTGAAAAAAGTCATAGTATAATAAGGCATAAAAATGTGAAAAAACGTCATAGTATAGTAAGGCATAAAAATTACGAAAAAATTTTATAGTAAAGTAAGGCATAAAAATGTCAAAAAAACGTCATAGTATAGTAAGGCATAAAAATGTCATAGTATAGTAAGGCATAAAAGTGTCATACTATAATAAGGCATGAAAATATTAGTATAGTAAAGCATAAAAACATCAGAAAATGTCATAGTATAAAAAGGCATAAAAATGTGAAAAACGTCATGGTATAGTAAGGCATAAAAACATCAGTAACTGTCATACTATAGTAAGCCATAAAAAGTAAAAAAAAAACATAGTACAGTAAGGCATAAAAACATCATGTTATAATAAGGTATAAAAAGTCATAGTATACAAAGGCATAAAAACATCAGAAAACATCATAGTATAGTAAGGCTTAAAACATCATAGTGTAAAAAGGTATAAAAACATCATAGTACACTAAAGCATAAAACATCAGAAAACATCATAGTATAGTCAGGTATAAAAATGTGAAAAACGTTACATTATAGTAATGCATAAAAACTTGATTGTACAGTAAGGTATGAATATGTCAAAAAACATCATAATATAACAAGGTATAAAAATGCAATTGTACACCAAGGCATAAAAACATCAGAAAATGTCATAGTATAGTAAGACATAAATATGTGAAAAACATCATAGTATAGTAAGGCATAAAAACATCTGAAAACGTCATACTATAGTAAGCCATAAAAAGCAAAAAAAAACGACATAGTATAGTAAAACATAAAAATGTGAGAAACGTTATATTATAGTAAGGCATAAAAACATCAGAATGTGTCATATTATAGAAAGGCATAAAAATGGGAAAAAGGTCATGGTATAGTAAGGAATAAGAACATCAGAAAAAGTCATATTATAGTAAGGTATAAAAATGTAATTGTACAGTAAGATATGAATATGTCAAAAAACAACATAGTATAACAAGGTACAAAAATGTCAAAGCATAGTAAGGTGTAAAAATGTCAAAAAATGTCATATTATAGTAATGCATAAAAACATCAGAAATCGTTATTGTGTAGTTTGGCATAAAAAGTCAAAAAAACAACATGGTATAATAAGGCATAACAATGTGAAAAACGAAATTGTACATTAAGGTATGAATATGTCAAAAAACATCATGGTATAACATGGTACAAAAATATCATGTTATAGTAAGGCATAAAAACATCAAAAAATCGTTATAGTATAGTAAAGCATAAAAAGTCAAAAAAACAACATAGTATAGAATACATCAGAAAACATCATAGTATAGTCATGCATAAATATGTAAATGGATAATAAGGCATAAAAATGTTCAGAAAAACGTCATATTATAAGTAAGGCATAAAAAACTCATAGTATTCATTTTGACATTTTCATGTGATTCTTCTATAGAAATTCGACTTATATTCTGATATATCCACCATTTTAACTCCTGTCAGAAACCTGACTGCTAGCCTCCAGAAGACTGAAGCCAGGGTTAGCTTGCTAGTTAACGTAAGCTAACATGGTTAAAAAACTTCAGTTGCCATTTTTCTGATGACGTTGCGGTTGTCTTGGAGATTTAGCCTCTTGGAGGGCACATTGGAATGATCTAATATGACTTTACTCCAAACATAGTGCAAAGGAGTTCACTCAAATATTGGTCGGGACGATTCTGTCCTCCCAAAATGTTCGTAGGGACATGTCCCTGCTGGCTATTTGCAAATCTACACCCTTGTTTTAGCCTGATGTTTTTAGCCATTATTCACCTCTCTCTCTCTTTCACCTTCACCCCTCCTCTCCTCCCTCTTCCTCCCTCTTCCTCCTTCTTCCTCCCTGCAGCAGATCTCCCAGCTCCTTTCCCTCCTCCGGCAAGGTCAGCTGCAGCCAAGGCCAAACTTCCGGGGGAACAAATATTCTCATCGCAGGTCAGTCTGACTCCTCCTCCTCCTCCTCCTCCTCCTCCTCCTCCTCCTCCTCCTCCTCCCTCGTCTCCTCCTCCCTCGTCTCCTCCTCTGATGTAGACTCAGCAAAACCACAACAAAGGCAAAAAACCAACGAGCTCCTTCTGCTTTTCCTTTATTTATGTTTCATTTTAGACATAATGAAGGTTTTTTATTACTTTTTATTACTTTACCCTATAACACTATGGTCACACATGTTCACTGTATTAAACCATCCAGTTTCATCTCAGAGAAACTTTGTACTTTTTGTTCGTGAAAATGTTTAAAAATTGTCTGAACAAAAGTTACACAGAGTTAAAGTAAGAAAACAGTGAACAAACTAAACCAAACCCAAACACAACCTTGAATCTCACCCTGGAAGCCGAACATTCATCCCAACAGCTGGTGTGAAATTCAGTTTGTAATAATATAATATATATTATATTTGTATATAATATAATATAATAAACATTTTGTCATTGTGTCACAAAGATGGGACCAAATCCTATCCTGGTCTTTTCCTCCTCTCCTTCATCACTCTCCTCATCATCAGAGGTTTGTTTGAGAGCCAGCTGGCTGCAGGTCTCAGACTGTGATCACTGCTGCGTCCTCTGATCAAACCAGACTTCCTCTGATAGCAGGACAGGCAGACATTAAAGGGGAATGCCACCCATTTAAAGAACTCACAGATGTCTCTCCTGAACCTGAACGTTTCTGTGCAAAGATCCTCTCTTTTATTTCTTCAGAAGGGGAAAAAATGTTTTTAGGCTTTGTGTGATAATGTGAGAATAATAACCACCTGATTAAAAGTTATAGGCCACATTTAAATAAAGCAGCCTCTTCTCCAGTTACTGCACATGTTGACAGCCACAGCATCACTGTGTCCAGAGCATTGTGTAATATCACTCCAGACTTTATTTCATGCTGTTGTTGGGATGGGATAAATTTCTCTTTTATCACAACTGGACAGGCAGAGGCTCTGACTCCGATGTCATATGGAAAAGTTCAAACACTTAAATCAGTGTTCAGACAAAACCATTGGAAGAATAATTAGACATCTGTACACAAACAGTTTTTACAGTATGAATCCTGACTGAAGAGACGGATGCAAAAAAACAACACATTCATTAAACATATAGACACAAAAAGAGTCGAGATCTCTGGTTCAACTTCACCTGCTTCCACACAGAAGGTAAAAGTCCAGTAACACTCACAGTGCAGAGAACAACTTTATTTTCAGACCAGTGCAAAGATAAGACAATGTGTACACAGCTTTTCTTTTCTGGGTAAAACAAGTGCTGTAAAAACAGACGGTGACTTCACTTCTGTAAACAGTGTCTCAGCGCTTTAGAGTCAGTTAGATTGACTTTTTTTTAAATGAAGGGACTCTGGGTTCCAGTTGACGCGGTGAAAGGCGATGAATGTCGTCCTCCGTGTTTCTGACCGACTGACCTGCTGTGACTGAAATAACAGCAGCAGACAAACAGGACACGAAGTGAAACGCTCAATGTCACAGGAAGAGTGTCTCATAACCCCCGTGAGTGTTGAAGTGCAGGGCAGGTTATAGCAGCTCTGTCTGACTGATTCACAGGAAGCAGTGTACCTCGGCGTCGCCGTGGCGATGAGATTAGATCTGACATCACCTTGATAGAAACACAGCAAACAGTCGCATGAATCATTCTGTCATTTGTAAAGATTTTGGAGGCGATGACAAACTTTGTTGAAGGCTGGATTATTAAGTTTAATTAATTACAAATATCAATGAATAAAATTTTACAAAATAGTGGAAAAGGCCCATTTTTATTCCCTGGATCACAGGTAACATATTCAAATATCTGTTGTCTGAGTCAAAAACCTTAAAAATGTGCAGAATTTGTTTTTAAATTTTGGCTTAAAAATGATTTAAACTATAAAAAATAAAAAAAAACAACCCAAACTGTCAATTAATAACTTGATTGATCAACTAATCGATTTTGTCCTGGCTCTGGTTTGTCTGGGGAAAGGACAATGACAGTTTCTGCCCCCAGTAGGAGGTTATTGTTTCTGTAAAGGTTCATATGTTGTTTTAAATTTAAATCCTCATCATGTTTCTGTTGACACTGACGTGGCGTTTAAAGTGTTTCTTCACCAAATCCATGAAGAAAAGCTTGAACTGAAACAAGTGGCATCAACTCACCTCAGAGTCTGATAAGATTTTAATCTTCAGCACTGGAATAAAATGAAGCTATTTACTCCAGAGTGACTAACTCGTCTGTGAGCTCACCTTTATCTGACTGGCACTTCCTGTCTGAACCTGCCTGCAGCCACACGCTCTGATACTGCAGCTCTGAAGGATCAGAGGTGTGTGTGTGAGAGTGTGTGAGAGTGTGTGTGACAGTGTGTGTGAGTGTGTGTGAGAGTGTGTGTGAGTGGTTGTTGGTGGTTATCACTGGATTTGTCACCTAACACCTCTGGAATTTTATCACCATTTTATCTCTCTACAGCAAAACCTCTGGAGCTCAGTCCGGGTTTTATCAGGGTTTATGTTCTTTGTTTCTCTGTGACAAAGAAGAAGAACAATCTGTGATAAGAAACACTGAGGGAATGACCGCTGAATGAGCAATTGATGACATTATTTTTTTTGTGTTTTATTTATTATTTTCATCCGATTTCATTGGTCATTTGTATTTTCTGTAAATTGTGAAAAGCAGCTGAATGTTTCAGTGAAAACTTCTGTCTGGAAAATGCTTTAAAAAATGCAGCAAAACTTTTGCAAAAGTTTCTCAAACCAAGTAATAAAATTTCAAACCTTTATTTTTTTTTGTTTTGTTATTAAACTTTATTTATTTATTTGAAATACAGGTTATACATGAAGCTTTTAACATTGTCATTATGTTACAGGCTTCAGTCGCCTCCTACCACAGAGCAATGAAACCTTTATTTCTTAATACTTCATCAGTTCAATGTGTCTATTCTTGTTGATATAAAATATAAAATGTTCAATAAGAACTTTTCTTTTGAGTTTTGACGTTAAAAAACAAAATCCTACGTTTGTTTCACGGAAAACTGATGAAAACAAACCCACTGACTGAGGATTCCTTCAGTCAGAAAGTTTCTGATGTTATCTGACAGTTGTGTGTGTGTGTGTGTGTGTGTGTGTGTGTGTGTGTGTGTGTGCAGATATGGAGGCCAGGACTGTTCTGATTGGCAGAGCACCAAAGACAGTGGACACGGTGAAAGCGAGGCTGGAGATGTGGACTGGGAACCAGGAAGAGACTCACCCATAGACCCACAGCTGGAGGAGGGGCTCAACAACCTGCTCAACAACGCTGGTACACACACACACACACACACACACACACACACACACACACACACACACACACGCACACGCACACGCACACACACACACACACACACACACACACACACATTAATATGTCAAAAAAATATGTGGAGTTCTTTATTAAAATTAAAAATAACCAGGCCCACACGTAGCTGTAGTATCATTACACAGTTTTGTAGTAATTTCTTTCACAAAGTAAGTGGAACTCTGACTCTGCTGAACTTTTCTATTTAAAGAGACAAACAGTAAACTACACTGGTGTCACTGAGTTTAGCGGCGACCTCCTGCTGAAACTCTCTGATCCATCAGGACAAAAGCAGCTGCACTTTGACCCCTGCAGAATATACAGACTGATCACTTACAATGGACACACACTGGCAAAGGTAGAAAACAGGACGACAGCAGGAAATAACACAGTGGCAGGTTACACATCCACATCCACCCACACACTCCGCTCCTCTGAGCTTCAGATCTGCTCACAAACATGTTATTTCTTTGTCTTCAAATGGGATTTTCTGTGTTTTTATGGTTGAAAATTCTCACAAACTTGTAAAAAAAAATCTCATTAGAATCAGTTTCCTTTAAACAACCAAACACCAACAGAAACTATGAGCTTGTCAGAGTTATCATTGTGTTAACGTACGGTTTATTAGCCTGTTAGCATTACTTTAATGTTATTAGCATGCTATAGTGATATTGCTATGAGTTTGATGAGCATGTTAGTGTTGTTAGCATAATAATGTTCATGATAATGTTATTAGCATGTGACAGTCATTAGCGTGTTTGTGTTATTAGCATGTTAGTGATACTTTAATGTTGTTAGCGTGCTATATTGATATGAGTTTAATGTTCATGATATGTCATTAGCGCATGACTGTCATTATCATGTTTGTGCTATTAGCATGTTAGTGTTGTTAGCATATCATAGTGATATTACTATGATAGTTTTATGACCATGTGAGTGTTATTAGCATGATAATTTCATTAGCATGTGACGGTTTGTTTTATTAGCATGCTATTGTGATATTTCTATGATAGCTCAATGAGCATGTTAGTTTTATTAATATGATAATGGTCATGATAATGTCATTAGCACATGCCAGTTATTAGCTTGTTTGTGCTATTAGCATGTTAGTGTTGTTAGCATGATGGTTTCCTAAGAATGGTAGTGATGATTTTTAAGCGTGGTCGTTTTAGAACGTTAGCGCTAATAGCTTGTTAGCGTATAAACTTAATAGTGTTGTTAGCATTAATGTTATTTCTGATATTAGCATGTGTTAGGTCACTGGACACGTCCATGATATCCAGCTGCATGTCCTCATTTCTGTTATGAAAACATGGCCGCCGTCTTTACTGAAGCTTTACCAAGATATTTTCACTGAAACTCACTCACTGAAGACTTATTGTGTAGCTGGGAGTTCCTCTGTGGTATGTAGGCCAGTTTTTACAATGTGTGAGTGTGTACAGTAGGTGTGTGTGTGTGTGTGTGTGTGTGTGTGTGTGTGTGTGTGTTACACACTTTCTTCCTGGTATTGTGGTGGTCGGAGTCTCAGGGCGAGTAGAGGGGTTTACCGCCTGATGATGGTTGAGCGAGCTTTGCTTTATGACAGGAGAGAGAGAAACAAAAGTGTGAGTGGGAGTGTGTTGTGTTGTGTGTGTGATGCTTGACTCACCTTCCACCCTGCAGGCTCTATTATCACTGTAACTTACACCAGAGTACTATGACTACTAACTGTGTGTGTGTGTGTGTGTGTGTGTGTGTGTTTGAGCTTTGATGAAGCCGTCAGCGCAACACATAAATCTTTTCTCCTTCTTTTATATTTTTGTGACCTGCTTCTTCTTCTTCTTCTGTCTGTCATTATGAATCAGACCAACACATTCCTGAGCCTTTGTTCAGGTTTGCAGATGATGCTCCCGGCGTTGACAGAGTGTGTGTGAGTGTGTGTGAGTGTGTGTGAGAGTGTGTGTGAGTGTGTGTGAGTGTGTTTCCTTCTTGATCAGTTGGGACTGTGGTTGTGTTCTCTCTCTGTTGTTAAATATAACCTTATGAACATGAGTGTCATGTTAAACCACGTGTGCAGCTCCCTCCATTAAAAGACAGGAGAATGTATGTATGTATGTGATTTGTTTGCAAAGTGTTTATTTAATTAATTACATGCAGAACAGAGAGGCAGTGATCAGTTCCACCTCTAAGACTATTATATTACAGGCAGGAACCAAAACAGTTGTGTAGTTAACTAGAGAATAAACTGACGATGCGTCAAACGTATTTTATTTAGAGTTAAATGTCGACTGTTTTCAGCAGACAGTCTAACAGCTGATTCCGACTCTGTTACCCGTGATCCGTCTTTTTTTGGTGTTTATATAAATAAAGAGGAAAACATGGAGGCGATCTCTAAAATGGTGAAATCAAAAGATAAAACTGACTTAGTTCTGAGTGTGTATTTAAACCCTGATCTTGTCCCTTAACACATTAATGAGCCACACAGTTTATTTTGCCTCAGTCCCACACACACACACACACACACACACACACACACACACCACACACACACACACACACACACACAAAAACACACACACACACACACTGACCTCAAAATGTGGATTAATCCGCTGCTGAAAATAGTCCCCAACGAAGGCTCTATGTGTAACTGTCTGTAAAATAAACACACAGATATTTGTGTTTAGATATCGACATATGAAGCAGGAGTTAAACAGTCAGAGAGTCACAGACAGTCGGGAGGTTAGAAAGTGTTTAAATGAACACATTGTGTATTTCAGTGTAATCGTGGGATTTGTTGACACTAAGGAAAACAGGCTGATTCTCAAACGTCCTGTATTTGTCTGTTTTGTTCCTGTGCAACTCTGAACCTCGTGTTTCTGTTGAAGCTTGAAGTTAGTTAAAGTAATACATGAACTTTTTAAACATGAAATGCTGATTTCTTACATCATTTTTTCCTACACTGATTCAGAAGACTTAAAGCAGTCTGTGTTGAAGTTTGATTTGATTGAATTTCCAGGTTAAACACGGCGACGGTGGTTTTAAACTGCAGACTTCTTGTCTGTGAAGAAACTCGACACATTCAGTCATTTAAAGAGGATTTCATGTTCGGAGGATCTTTGCCAAAACAAAGGGAGGAAAGGAGGGTTAGGGCGGAGGGGTTAACTCTGGGGGCGGTCTGTGCCACACTGGGTGTATGCATTAGACTGTGTGTGTGTGTGTGTGTGTGTGTGTGTGTGTGTGTGTGTGTGTGTGTTGCAGTTGTTGTTGAAGTTAATTCCCTGCATCTGGTGGTGGTTAGATGAAGGAGACCTCAGCTCTGGAGCTGATTAGTCTGAGCTGATGAGCTGATGCAGTTTTTACTCGTCTACGTTCTTCTGTTTTATTTATGTTGATGCGGCGTCTCACACGTCTCTGTGTGTGGTCACTAATGAACGAGCAGGTCAGACAGAGCTAGAAGCTGCTCCGGCCTCTCTGCTCCTCATCCTCAGTTTCTCCTTTAAACGTGTTTCCTTGGACGAGGACGCCGTCACGCCGCCTCTCTCGTCTCACCTCCAGCGAGATAATCGCACACATACATGAGCCGTTTCCAGCGACACGCTGAGAGGATCTGTCACGGTCTGCAGCCTGAATTAGATCAGATGAAACTGAAATAGCTCTGATGGGAAATCAAGCCGCTGCACGAGCAGATAACAACAACCAGGAAGAGCCGGACGTAAACAGGATGTAGTGAGGATAAGAAGTGAGGGTGTTAAACATCAGGAGTTGAAGTTTTTATTTCACGCTGATGTCCAGTGCACAGCTTGTTTCACTGTAACTGAGTAAATGAAATGAGACGTATAATCATCTGGGTTTGTTTGTGACTCAGAGTCTGACACACCCGGCGGTTACGCCTCTGACACTGACTGGAATAATCAGAGTGGAGGCGGCGAGCAGGGCAGCAGCAGCGGTGTGGACGTGATGTGTAGCGTACGCTGGACGCCATGGACGGCAGGAAAAGCCCCGTTGACAGCAGCCAGATAAAACCACTGTGTCATTTCCTCCTTTTCCTGCCTCGTCCTCGTCCAACAGTCGGACAAAGACTAACAGGGAACATTAAACTTCCTCTGTGACCCGCTGTGAGGAGGCGCATCAGGACAGGGACGGTGGGAGAGTCTTGTGTCGTTGCATCAGACAGATTTCACACTGATTTTACAAATCACTGAAAGATCAGAACACATCTCCTTTTTACCAACACACACTCACAGACCAATGGCTGTGCAGCTTTATACTTCATTACTATATACTATTCATTATCTGCCATTCTGCAGGATGAGTACTTTTACTTGTGGTACTCGTATATTTTGATTCTAATACTTTTGTATTTTTAAGTCAAATTCTCAATGAAATCTGGGATTATAACAAAGAAAATATTCCTCATTTCATTGACTCACTCTCTCTCTTCCTACAGATGACGTCTTCTCGGAGGTCAACGACCCGGCCTGGATGGCCAGACTCTCTCTCCCGCTCACTGGCGATTACCACGACAACGTTTTTGTCCCCAATGGGCCTCCGTCCCCAGAAACTGAGCTCCTTCCCCGGGACGCCCTGGACTCCTCGTCCTTCTCCACCTTCGGTAAAACAGAACGTCACTGCTGAAAACAACACAGCAGTTAAATCTGCTTAATTACTTTATATAAACAAAGTTGGTATAAATAAAAAATTGCAAATCTTTCTCACCTTAAGTTAGAATTTGTGTTTTCAGTTCCCAGAAACAGCAGCAGAGTGACACCTCCTTGTTTTCTTCCTCCTCTCAGGTAAAACTCCAGAGAAGGACGGCCCACTGGGCGGGACCCTCCTGTCTGAGGTCAGCACGCTGTTTGAGATGCTGATGACGCAGAAGGCCGACGCCCACCCCGGCCCTCGCCCGGACGTCCTGTACCGACTGTCTGCGGCGTACCGGCGCTCGCTGGGCCTGGACGGCGCCGCCACACCTGCAGCAGGCAACGCAGCGAGGAACTCTGGGAACACTGAGAAGAGGTCGGGCCCGGCTGCACCATCAGGACGTTATCAATAAATCTGTTCACTGAGCACCGGAAGAGACTGAGAGCGGACGGACGCAGCTCGGAACAGGAAGTGAACTGTTGGAAACTGTTTCAATGATTGTGATTGAAAAGACTGAAACTGTAAATAATGATAAATAAGAATGAAAGCGTAAACGTACAGGATGTGTCACTTTCAACGCGTCTTGTGTCGATACAGTGACGAGACTGGTGACTCCGACCAGGATAAAAAGACGTTTGTGTGGTTGAGCAGAGGTTGGTGAGAATCAGCCAATCAAAGGGAAGGAAAACAAAAGGTAGAAAAACTGAAGAGCGGATAGATGTCACGAGTAGAGATGAAACATCACGGGGTCCGGCTACGCCCCATGATTAGCTTTACCGTTTAAATTTTAATTATCACTATAACCATGGCTGATTAACATGGTTAATTACTGCGGTTAATTTGAGTCACGTTAGGTTCTGTACGGCATCAACCAGCAACAGTCTCCCAGACGCTTGCGTGGCGAGTAACGTGGGTTTGTTAATGTGTCGCGAAGACAGCGACGGTGCCGGACGAGAGTTGTGATGTCATCACACCTAGTCAGATGTGTTGGACATGTTTTTGTTTTAATGTTTAAATGCAAACAGTCGCTTGGTGAAATGATAATTCTGATCACTACATTTCTCTACTGTCTCATGTTTAGTCGAGACACAGACAGACAACAGCTGAAGCTGCAGAGACCGACAGACGATCTGAAGTGTTGGTTTACACTCTGAGACACTTATGAGGGAATGAGGAGCAGGTGCACAGGTGTGTGTGTGGGGGATCAGGTGAGCAGAGGTGGTGAGGCAGCTACTGGACAGGTGGAGGAGGACAGGGGAGGTTGGTGAAGACGTCTGCGGTTGTTGAGCGTCCGTACACCGGTTCATGAATATACTGTAGGTGTGTTGAAAATGACAGATCCTGTTACTGACGTGGTGCTACAGCATCAGGTGCTTCGATTCAGGTTTTAATCAACAGTAAACGACTGGAATCAAACATCTGTTTGTTCCAGGATATTTACTCTGAAAAACAAGAAGGACAAAAGACAAAAAAAAACAGACAATGATTTGATAGAAAAACAGGAAGTGAAGGGAGGAACTGAGCAAGAACTTCAATAACAAAAAGAATTTGTCTTAAACAGTGAATCCAAACGCTGGAAATGTTTGTGGCTTCCTTGTTTCAGATTCTCTCTGACCTGAAATCTCTGAACCTTCGTCTCCATGTTTCCTAATAAAGCTGAATAAACCTCACTGTCGTTCAGACTTCGCTCGGCGGAGAGTGAGCGAGCGACCGGGGGGAAATGTCTCTTTGTCTTTTTTTGTTTTTCCTCAAGACTAAACAACAACACAGAGCTGGATGAAGGGAAGAAAAAGTGTCTGTTGTCTGAACTTCCTGTGTCCAGCAGCTCTGAAGTCACATATTGGAATATTCCTGTGTAGGTAAGTTTATTCAGGATGTTGAATTATTCAGTTTGTCTCTTAAATTATTGGTTTTTTAACTTCCATCCAAAGTTTTTCTTAGTTGTAGTTTTCTTTACTGTAATTTGGAAACCAGATGAACAGCACTTTGTACAAAGTCTTTTGTAAAACCTTTAAAAAAAAAAAAATTGTATCAATATTTTTGTGTCATTGAAAGAAAGATTTGTAACTTTTTCAATAAAATGTGTATCATTAACATCATGTGACTCAGAACTTCATTGGAAAAACATGTGAAGAAGAATGTGTCTTTAAAGGAGGACTCACCGTCTGTGGCTCAAACGTTTGGTCAGCTGCTTATTTTAGCTCGGACACGTATTTCTTTAAAGGTTAAAGTCTGAGTGAAGCTCAGTGTTTTCACGGGAGCCAGAGTGTGTGTTTTCCTTTGTGCACAGCGCCCTCTGGAGTTTAAAAGACACAGGTACACAGTGTGAGATCACAGAAGACGAATACCTCCATCTAGTGGCAGCGTCAGGTAACAGCAACAGAAGGAACGCTGCCACTCAGAGCAGCAGCTCAGCATCTAAACAGACTGAAAGAGGAAGAGTGGATTGGACAGAAGTCTAATGTAAAACACTGTTAGACACAAAATGATGCTGAAACACTGAGAGAATGAAAACAAATAAACATAAGAAAAAAACCATCATGATCAGAAACTAAGAGAAATGAAGAGTCCCGGGGGAGATGGAAAAACCCAGACGTGCAACATGGAAACATTTGGAAAGATCATTTTGAAAGACTACATGAGCAAATTGAAAGTCTGATTTTTATTTAAGTTAAAGTACTGGAGTAAAAATACTTACTCAACTACTCAAAAGTATATTTTTTATAATACACTGACTTTTTAAAACCTGTAGAATAAAAAGCTGTAAAATGTGTCAAACTGTCCATAATGGTGAAATGTCCTCACAACGATGGTTTCAAACCAAAATTAGTCAACACAACAATAGAAAGACACACACACACACACACACACACACACACACACACACACACACACACTTTATTGAATTGAATCACTGACATTGAATCACTGACATTCACGCCAACGAAGCACAAAGACATGAACTGAACTGAAATTGAAACTGAATGGATTCTGCAGGAGTTCACTTCCTTCTTTCGCCAGTTAAAATCCAACATCGTTCAGGAGGCGTCCGACGAGCTGCGAGCGTCTGTAATGAGCCTCCAGCCTGCAGAGGAAATATTAATTTAAAAGACAAACTGGTCCAGTTTAGCTTGAGCGAGAAACAAAAAGAGCAAAGCAAACACTTTTTCTTCCCCCGCAGATGGAGAATAAACAGGTAGGAGAGGGAGCAGCAGCCCTGTGGCAGGAAATAGATCTGGAAGCAGCTAATGCACAGTTTGCTATTAAATGTGCCACCTGTGAGTTACTGAACGCGAGAGAAACCAAAAATCTAATAAAAACTCGATTAAAACAACACTAGTATTTTATTTGTAAACCCCAATAATACAAGCGCCGCAGTATAAATTCATTTCTGGTAGAAATGTGAGGATGTTTGGGCGGGAGAGTGAATCCCAGGAGGAGCTGATGTGGAGGAGGGAAAGTAGATTCACCTGCTGCAGAATAAAGCAGCCGGGCCTCGGTGGGAATATGTAAAGAAACAATAAATAAAAGCAGAAGTAGTGTTAGAACAAGAGGTGTTTAATTTTGCTCCAGTCATCTCAGATGATGAAAGAGCTGAAATATTATTCAAGGCTGTGGAAATAAACTGTTGTTTGTTTTACAAAGGGGAAAAAAAGAGGGAAAGAAACGAGTGGAACTTCTGTTTGTGAGTCGTTTATTTTCATTTCATTTTCTGATGATGACAACTGGGGTCCACCAGTATCTGCTGAGTCTGTTAGTATTGTTTATAAAGATTTCAACTTGTCTATGTGAAAATTGAAATGATGAATATTAGTGGAGTAGTCATGGTGACGCATGTTAACACTGTGGTGACTGTAGGTCAGTCACAGACACTGTTAAAAACACTGTTTGAGAACGAACACGCTCTCCACGAGTCCGTACTGACACACCTGACCATCACATCACATGACCATCCCAGAGCACCGGGCATGTGCGTGCCGGTCTA
Organism: Seriola aureovittata; assembly: GCF_021018895.1. NCBI lineage: Eukaryota > Metazoa > Chordata > Actinopteri > Carangiformes > Carangidae > Seriola > Seriola aureovittata. Next base: position 1,371,021 of record NC_079371.1, read on the forward strand.
AACAGGAAGTAGATTGTCCACGCTGCAGTTTCAGAAAATACTACAAATGAGTTGAGTTTTCAATCAAAGTAATTTCCCTGTGAATTCATTGTTCAGGCCTGATAACAGCAGTTATAAAAACATCTTCTCCTCTTTCAGGAAACAACATATCTGACAATCTGAGCTGATGAAATTTCGACCAAACATATAAATAAGGGTTTTATTTTCCCTGGTGCAGCCGGAGTGAGAGCTTATAGTTCCTGTCCGACGAGTTTCCCTGCAGCATCAGACACATTCAGCTTCATAAAAAATGCACAAGCTGCTGCATGTACTTTAAACCCGTCTGTGTGAGGACGATCACTTCGTCCATTACTACTGTACATTAACATTAAAATCTGCTGCGCCGACACAACTTATGTAAACACCACGATGCAACACCGAAAATATTTTGTATTATCTTGCTCTTCCACGGGGTTAAACCGCTGGTGGGTTTTTGGGCCCCCAGGCTTGCCGTAGGCTGCTTCTTTGAGCTATGTTTTGCTGTTTTGACTTCACACACAACTCCTCCAAAACGACTTGCTGCTCTGCGGCTCGGGCTGCAGTTATTGATTGTTTTGGCAAAATTCCTGCCAAGTGGTGGACGAAAGGAGATAAAAAGCCTCTTTTTGGGCTGTTTTTCCCCCGTTAGCTGTAATTCACCTGAAGTTTACAACCTGCACTTCTGACCGTGGCTGCAGGATTCATTTTAGTTTCTATTTTTTTCACCTCTGTTCTTTTACATATATTCTATTAGCTCGGGGAGGGGGACACGATGACTATCGACTTTTCCAACTTTGTTTCTTAACTTTATTAAACTTTTTCTTTTTCCCATGTTCAGTGACGTTAACTCTTAACTTTTACCTATCAACAAATAACAAACTATTCAGCAGAGAAACTGCTTTTCAATGTTTTATGATGCTGTTGAAGGTTTGTTTACATCAGGAACAGTGTTTTCACTTTTGTGGCTCCATTTCAACTAAACTCCAAATTCTCCTAATTTTGGATTCAATATCTCATAAAATGAAAATATGCTGTATCATGCACCAGTTTTATTTTATTATATGCAATAAAAACTAAAAGATAATTAAATAAAATAGCAATGAGAAACTCGCTGCAACAGACATTTAAATGAAAGAATTTCTTATTGGTAATTATTAAGTTTCTTTCTGAAAACCATCATTTAATTTACGGCAAAAGAAAATCAGTATTTTACGTTACAATATTTTATTTTGACATTTAAGAGGAAACTTTATTTTGAACAGATGAGGTGTGTCTAGTAAAAACAACTTGAACTCTGCAGCGTTTTGTTGAGTTAAGAAGTTTGGAGATGTGTTTGACTCGAACCGAACAACAGCAGCACTCCTGGGTTGAGACTCTTGCTGCTCAATGGACTGAGTGGACTGGGCAGACTGGGTGGACTGGGCAGACTGGGTGGACTGGGCAGACTGGACAGACTGGGTGGACTTGGTGGACTGGGTTGGACTGGGCAGACTGGGTGGACTGGGTTGGACTGGGCAGACTGGGTGGACTGGGCGAACTGGGTGGACTGGGCAGACTGGGTGGACTGGGTGGACTGGGTGGACTGGGCAGACTGGGCAGACTGGGTGGACTGGGCAGACTGGGCAGACTGGGTGGACTTGGTGGACTGGGTTGGACTGGGCAGACTGGGTGGACTGGGTGGACTGGGTGGACTGGGCAGACTGGGCAGACTGGGTGGACTGGGCAGACTGGGCAGACTGGACAGACTGGGTGGACTTGGTGGACTGGGTTGGACTGGGCAGACTGGGTGGACTGGGTGGACTGGGTGGACTGGGTGGACTGGGCAGACTGGGCAGACTGGGTGGACTGGGCAGACTGGGTGGACTGGGCAGACTGGGTGGACTGGGCAGACTGGGTGGACTGGGCAGACTGGGTGGACTGGACAGACTGGGTGGAGTGGGTGGACTGGGCAGACTGGGTGGACTGGGCAGACTGGGTGGACTGAGTGGACTGGTTGACTGGGTGACTGGGTGGACTGGACAGACTGGGTGGACTGGACAGACTGGGTGGACTGGACAGACTGAGTGGACTGGGCGGACTGGGCGGACTGGGTGGACTTGGTGGACTGGGTTGGACTGGGCAGACTGGGTGACTGGGTGGACTGGGCAGACTGGGCGGACTGGGTGGACCGGGCGGACTGGGCGGACTGGGTGACTGGGTGGACTGGGCAGACTGGACAGACTGGGTGGACTGGGCAGACTGGGCGGACTGGGTGGACTGGGTGGACTGAGCGGACTGGGTGACTGGGTGGACTGGGCGGACTGAGTGGACTGGGCGGACTGGGCAGACTGGGCAGACTGGGTGACTGGGCGACTGGGTGACTGGGTGGACTGGGTGACTGAGTAGACTGGACAGACTGGGCGGACTGGGTGGACTGGGCAGACTGGGTGGACTGGGTGGACTGGGCAGACTGGGTGGACTGGGCGACTGGGTGGACTGGGTGGACTGGGCAGACTGGGCAGACTGGGCGGACTGGGCGGACTGGGTGGACTGGGCAGACTGGGTGGACTGGGCGGACTGAGTGGACTGGGTGGACTGGGCGGACTGGGTGACTGAGTAGACTGGACAGACTGGGTGGACTGGGTGGACTGGGCAGACTGGGTGGACTGGGCGGACTGAGTGGACTGGGCGGACTGGGCAGACTGGGCGACAGCCCAGTGCAGCAGAGAGAAGCTGCTCTGTGTTGATGTGTGTGATGCTGCAGCTGCAGGAAACACTGGAGGGCAGCAGCTGCCTTTGGATGAAGGATGAAAAAACCCTGAGACTCAAATCAACAAGAGGGAGGTCGAGTGTTTCATCCTCAGCTTCTCCTCACAGGGAACAAGCTCCTTTACAGACGACTGGCTAATCATCAATCACACAACAAAGTGACACATGAAATATATCAAAACATTCATGACAGGTTGGACAGACGGAGCGGAGGGCGGAGCACAGTCCGGCCAATCAGCACAGCAGCTGCAGCGAACTGAAAGATAAGGCATCTTTAATAACATCTCTTCAGATGTTACTGTCAGCTCCCCACTGAGGACCTCAGACGGGACAGGATTGTTTACAGCCGTTACTATGGCAACAACATGTGCACGGGACTGCTGAAAAGCAGGGTGGAGCGGAGCGGTCGTCGAGGCGATGGTCGGCACGTGAAACCGGAAACAGGAGTGAGTTCATTTTACAGCAACATCAAACAATCATCGTCAGTCTGGAGGATTCAGACCCCCTCTGTGGCTCTCAGCCCCAACAGCTGTTCTACTGCAGGATTTAACCCTCTGAGGTCCACGGATGCTTGTGTTAATATCTTTTATAGAAACGATAACACAGAGTAGAAATACGGTTTAAATGTTCTCTCCACTTTCCGTTTCATCTTCTTGTGAGATTGAAGGCCTCTGAAATTTGGTTAAAGTAGAGGGAGAGACAACGCTTTTCATTTTCTACATTTATCTTCTACTTTACTCACACGCTGATCTGTTTTTATGAACCTGACACTTCAGTAAACACATTTCAATTCATCCACATCACTCAAGGTTTGTTTTCACAAGAGATTTGAAGAATTTCACTACGATTCAGCTTCTCAGCATTTGGGCCAAACGATCTCTTTGCACAGTGAGAGGAGGGTCAAAAAGGCGTCAGTACAGAAAGAGCTGAGGTAGTTCTGAAAATGTGATATAAAAGATTCATTATCTTATTGGCAAGTACCTTAAGAAGTGATGTAGAAATGGAGAAAATGCTGTTTGACCTCAGAGGGTTCAGCCAATGTTACTCAAACGAGGAAATCCTGCATCTGTTGGGGACTATCTTCTGCTGCGGATTAATACACATTTAACACACTGAGAAGTTTTTGTTAATGAACATATAACCACAAAAATATAAATAAATTAATAAATAAAGTGTTATTTTATCCTATATGGATGATCTCTGGTTCGAAAACTGAAAAGAGTCAAAACGTTCACAACAACACAACACACCTGTACAAACAGGTTTCCTGAGTAAATCCAGACATCACGTGTTACCTCCTCCTTCGCCGTTGGTTGGGAGCGCTCGGGTTGTTTAGCCTAGCTTGTAACGTAGCTAGGCTAACTAGCTGTCAGTCTGGACAGCTCTGCTGAGGAACGATGAGGCGTTTGATCCAGACTCTTCTTCCTGACCTCCTGCAGCGTGTCGTCTCACTGCGGCTGCATTTGTTCTCGGTGACGGGATCATCTGATTCGTCTGAAAGAAGGTGACACATTTCTAAGCGACACCTGTAACTCAGTCTTGTACGTCTGCCGTGGGAAGAGTCGATCCAACACTTTACATCAGTATCTTGACTTGAGGAACAGACTTTTCTCCACTATTTCCCTTTTTAAACTTCTTCTAAAGTTCTTAATGCCGCACTACGAGAACTGTGTTTAATCAGAATACGTTCTAAAACTGACAAAACTGTGATTTTAATTATAATCTGATCTCTTGTCAGCTTTCTGCACTTTGAGGTTTGCGTTGTCTCTCCATCGCCTGCAGCGCAGACGACTGTGTTCAGGAACATTGAGATACTTGGTAAAATACATCTGAAACAAAGAAAACTTCACTGATTTGGAATTAATTTAAAAAAAAGTCTGTGACCTTCAGCGGTGAGAGAAAGGACGAGGCACGGACTCGTGTCGGCTTGGCCGGCAGCGACGTTCACCGGCAGGTAAAATCACTGCGTGTGACAGGTGGCCGAGAGACAGCACAGACAGACAAACAAACAAACAAACAAACAGCCAAACACACACACACACACACACACACACAGAGCCAAGGAGAATGTCCAACTGCAGCAACAGATAAAAACAGCTCGCTGCCTGGAACGGCGTCGATGCTAACGGCTGCTACGCTCCACAGATCTACTGTTAGCTCCCGTGTTTGTCCTGCAGAAACACGTGACACTAACGAGAGCCAGAGGGAGAGACGCTGCCTTCACTTTCCCCTCCATCCATTCTTTAAAAAGCTCATCCTGTTCAAACATATTCAGATTCCAGCTTTTAGAAAGTCACTTCCTCTTCGCTTGTTATTTCTCCAGAGTTCAAACTTACTGACCGACCCCTGATGTATAGATTATAGCGTTCACTGTCACTGACGGGATATTTGACATACAGTATATATGAGACATTTACATCTTAGAATAAGGCCTGTGTTATTCCGTTTTTATTACTATGAACAAATGTCATTAAAGAGCGAATCCAGCGACGTGTTAGTCTGCTCTTCACACTTCCTGACTTCCCTCCTCTGTCTGTGACACTCAGCTCTGAGCTCATTGGTTCCTACTGAAGATGTGAGTTAAAACACCTCACACACACATATGTATAGTTTAATTTAAATAAAACACACACGCACTCTGGTGTGATCAGGCTTTGAAGAAGAAGTTGTTTAACCAGGGAATTTATTTCATACTGTTTTCAAAATGAATCCTCTGCGGTTTTCGTTTGTTCTTCCTTTACGTGTTGATGTATTTTCTTTCCTCCAGCGTTTTGTTTATGCTTGTAAACTGAATTGTTCCTTTACACCTCTCTGGGCCTTCATGTGCCGTATGGAGCCAAAAACAAAACCAAAACCCTACAGGTTTCCTGCGCCACGATCTCATCGTTAAACACACGTTCGGCGTCAGAGGAGGAAGCTGTTTGAAATACTCAACACAGCGAGGCGGCTTTGTGCTGGCTTCAGGACTCTGTTGTGGTATTTTTGGTGGTCGAACACAAAGCAGTGAAGCTGCAGATAAACCGGCTTTGAAGCGACCCTTTAAATCTGTTTGAGAGGCTGGACTCACAGACAGAAGCAGAATGTGAAAAGAAAATGAAATAAAAGTCAAGTGAAACCCTGAAGGAATACGAGGACGAGGAGAGCAACAGGATGGAGAAAATCCTGGCCTGAGCATGATGTCTAGTTTGTCGAATTAACATGTTTTTTCCTTCTATATTGCTGCGTCCACAGAGCAGATACATGTTTATTTGCTCTCCAGGCCTCAGCAGTGGAGAGACTGTGTGAGAGGCCCAGATGGGTTTTTTCAGATGTGAGTTCAGAGGCTGTGAGGCTCAGTGACAGAGCAGACTGTGGTCAAACAGCAGCGGCCAGCAGGCAATTTACTCCACACCAAACATTTATTAGAGTCTAAGCTTCAGCTGCTGATGGAGGTTTATCTTCCAGGTTCACTCCTCTCTCTCTGATCCTCCGCTCTCTCCACTTCTTTGTCTCTCTTCATGCTTCCACTTCCATTTGAAACAACACCCTTTTTTTTTTCTCTCCCAAATATATATTTATATATAAATATTAAACATGTTTGATGCTGGAATTATTTATGTTTTTTTTTTTTTCCCCTCCTTTCTGGAAACTTCTACTGTGAATTTCCATTTAATTTTCATTTTGTTATTGTGTCATGGAGACATCTCTCTCTGCCGACGCAGGAGCTGTGGTGGATTTTGCTCGGAGCCGTTAACATCTGTCACGTTGATGGAAGACATGTCAATTTAAGAGTTCACGACAACAACGTGTTCAATCCCTATGCTTTCTGTCAACACTCGTCTGCTTTGACTCCTTTGTTTTTCCAACCTGGGAAACAGCTTCAATCAGCACACAGCCTGTATTCAGAAACTGAGCCTTAAAACCAGCCGTCAGGACTTCTGGAACTTTGTGATGTCACAACAAAGCAGTCACCAAGCCCCGCCCACCTGGACCCACCATCCAAACCTTGAAGGATTTGGTTTCTCTGAGTGTTTTTACCTGAAATCTGCTATATTTTTATTCAGTCACTCAGAAAACAGTCAGCCAATCAGAAGAGAGGCTCAGAGCCTCCTCTCTTCTGATTGGCTCACCGAGCTGTTGTTACTAGAGCTGCAGAGAGAAGCCTGAGAGAGGAGATGTAAAACTACACTGAGATGGTTTTTGGTTCTTAAAACCACAAATATATCTTCTAATGGATCAACACTTATAATAGAATGAAGAAGAAAAAAATATGGAGCTTTAAACCAGACAGTTATTTTTATTTAAGCTTTTACAGCGTGTCGGGGGTTAATCAGAAACACACAGTGGCAGTATACAACATGTCTACCTGATGTTTTTGTGTGAGCACATAAATCAACAGTTGTTGACATGTCAGGATGCGACACTGTCCTCCTGCCTCCAGCTGCTGATGCACGTCAACACTCAGGAAAAACAGCAACAAGTTGTTGTTTTTTTCCACATTCAGTCCCAGAAATCAGAAGATTTCAGGCGCCGTGTCTCGACAGTTTCTCCTGTCTGTCTGACGATGTCCGTTGTGTGCTGGATAATCTGACACAACATGATGCAACTGGTATGTAGAATGACAGCTGTTGTTGACAGTATTTCTTTGGGAATAATAAAAAAAAAAGGTCCAGATATTCTTATCCAGCACCTGCAACAACAACAGATCATTAATTGATATTTATTCATGTACGTTTAAATGATCAAACCTTTACGCCCAGGTCTGACTGGACTAAACACAGATTAGATTCACGCATCTCATCCGTCATGTTTTCCACCTGGTATTAACACACAATCTGTATCTGAATATCTCACGTTAATGCGCGTGTGATGTCACATATAAACACGTCTTCCATCGAGACAGGTCTTCTGTTCACATCGGCCTCGTTTGTGAGAGAGAGGGAGAAAATAAAATCCATCCCGCATTAATGAAAGGTCACCTGACTGCGCCTCTTCCTGCTGCGTCAAGTTCCCATCAGGAGCTAAAGGCGAGCCCTTCCCCTGAAGAAGAAAAAGAATCGTTTGACCCGAGACGCACCGTCAGCTTCGTTTGCATGTTGAGATTCAAAACGGCGAGCAGAGCGGCGAGGAGAAAAACAGCTTTAGAACCAGGTGTAAATAAAAAAAAGCCTGGAATCAGACGTCATTATGAAGATGATGTCTCCAAATACAGAGTCCGTCACTCCTGGACCAGAGAGAGAGAAAGGCCATTGGCCGTCTGTGGGATGATGTCATAAAATGTTTTCCTCTGAAGTTTCTTTAAAAGAACAATTCAAAATAAAAGTTTTAGTCTCAAATATTCATTGTTTATGTTTTCACACACACACACACACACACACACACACACACACACACACACACGTTTAATCCCACACCTCATATAGCTTTATGAGCGGCTCGGTATCACCAGGGGAGGAACCACAAGCTCATCTAGCTGCAGTAAGAAGTGTGTGTGTGTGTGTGTGTGTGTGTGTGTGTGTGTGTGTGTGTGTGTAAACCTGTATGCATGTTGTCAGGAACCCCATTAATACCGAAGTGTAACGTTGACCAGAGGGAGTGAAAGAGAAGCTTTGCAGTAACTGATGAAACAAAACAAAACTCCCAAACTCCCAGAGTTAAAATAGCTCTCACTTATTTTCAAATCCCTCTCCCAAACGGGAAAAAAACTGATTCTATTATGAGAAAAAAGACAACTGCAGCAGAATGTATAGGAACACATTAAAGTTGCAGACCCTATTTGGATGACCACGCTCTCTCCTTTACTGAACTAAGTGTAACTTGTTTGTTGGTCCCATATGGCCGGTGAGAGGAAACAGTTGGAGGAAACAGTCTGTGCGGCTGTTTTAGGGGGAAAATATTTGGATTTGTCTCTTCGGCTTGGATCAGTCACTTCCTGTGAGGAGGAAGCAGCCAGACTGACACAAGGATTTCATTTGGACAAACTGGGAGCCTCAATAAAAAATGCCCAGATTTTTACCTCGCCAAAAGATATTGAGGAACAGTCAGCCCAACCATTTGGTCCAAAGTGAGATGCGCTGCGAGGCCAAAAGAATGTGGACACGTGGCCAGTTCACCCATATGCAATAACTGGGAATGTAACTCCACAACCATGAGTATTAATATGCTTCCCTAACAGCCTCCACTAACTCTGCTCTCAGGCTTTTCTACCAGATGTTGAACCTTGTCCTCAGCTGATGTTGTATCCTCAGGTGCTGTGCTAGCATTAGCCGTTTTGTTGGTATCCAGCAGTAGTCTCAGAGTTTTATTACGACCATGGATTGTTTGGCCTGTTCCCCGGCTGGAGCTGTCTCTGGAAATATCCCCGTTTTTAAGTGTGAATTTATGCTAGCTGCTATAGCAACTTCAGAAATTAAGCTAAAATAATCAAAATACAGTAATCCAATCTTTCTTTTTTTGTCGTCTCTAGGCAGAGAAGAGGTCAGCTGGCTCACTCATTCAGTTCATAACCAGTCAGAAGACTAATGAAAACAAACATTGCCCAAACCCCACAGCTGAAACTTTTACTTTAAATTTCTATGTTGCAAGAAGTGAAGAAGAAGTTGACTGACCGTCGAATGACAATATCCACAAGAATACTTTTATGAAAAATGCTTTTGATTGTTTTATGAGTGGACGCTTCAGATTAAAGGAATATAAACAATCGAGGGGATGGATAGACAATTGGACTTCATGACTTCTTGAAAAGGTAGGGAGTTGTCGTTTTATCTGTCATCCTTCACCATAGTTTATCAAAGTTCAGCAGTTACCATGGCCAAAATTAATTTAATAGATTAAAATGTTGGATATTTTAATGATTTTAATGTCCCCAGTTTTCATTTCAGAAATCTGGTCGCCTGAAGTCGCCTGAAGTCGCCTGAAGTCGCCTACCTCTGACTCTTTAATACAGAACCTGATGTTTTCTAACACAGATGCTCATTTTTTGTTTTAGTGATTCAAGCAGGAAACCTGAAGAGGGAGAGCTGAGTCACCTAAATGAACAGGACTGTTACTTCCAGAACTGTGGATCCCTGAAAAGAGTCATTCCACTTCACAACTCTATACTTGATGACTTTGTATTGTGAGGTAAAGTAAAAAACGCGTTGCCAAGGGACACCTAAGTTTTAGCCCCGTTATCGCTGAGTCTTATCTTTTGCACTTGATAGATTTGATATTGGATCTGATATGAAATAAATGAAGTGAAAGATGTGTAAGATGTTTTGTGCTCTGATGAGATGTTTTAGATTTTTCTGCCAATAAAACACCTCTGAATTGAAAATCAAATAAGAGGGAGCGAGGGCGAGTGCGTCGTGCAGATATAATCGTCTCCCTGTTTTTATTAGCAGATGGATTTGCCATCGGGCCGCACCATTGGTTTAACCTCCTAATCAGGTATCGCTTCACTCGCCCTGCTGCTACTGCTTCAATTAAGGCTGAGAGGCTGGAGGAGAGAGAGAGAGAGAGAGAGAGAGAGAGAGAAGGGAGAGAGAGAGAGAGAGAGAGAAGGGAGAGAGAGAAAAATAATGAGAGATGGTAGAGAAGATGCAGGAAAATGAAAGTGGCTGACGGAGACAGATAGATGGAGAGATTCTCGCACATATGAAAGAGCAAACAGAAGATAAAAAGTGAGTGAAGGAGGTCTGCAGGATGAGATTATTGTTTATATTTTTCATTATATTCTGGCTGTTTTCCAGCCATGTACTTCCAATGTTCAGTCTCTGTCTCTGCTGAACTGATCTTATTTGTGTTTTGTCACTTTTGCCTAACGAATGTTTTCACTCGTTATAGTCGTTAATTGTCAGTTGTGTTTTCAGTCAGTGTCTCATTTCCTGTGATTAACTGTGACACAATAAGTTTCACTCAAGCTATAGTTCAATACTTTAGGATACATGAAACAAGAAGACAAATATCAATAACAACCGCAGGTAACAATGTTTTCACATTCCCAAACAGAAATGTAATATATGACGTATATGTCCCTATATCATGTTGTGATGTCACTAATATTATTATCACGTATAAACATCCTCTGGATATATGAAGATATAAGTTTATAACATATATGAAATACTCTTTTACTTACTTTATATGGTATAACATGTTGCAAGCATATATGTTAATGATATGTTTATTATATATACAAGTTTATTAAACAACATACATATAGAAATTCTGGAAAGGAGGTCTCAGACTTGTAACTTTTATAATATCAATATATACTGACAGACTTTGGGATGGATATATATTTATACAATTTCTTATAGGTTTCATATATAATTGTTACATATGTGTTTTTGTTTTTTATATATATGTGCACATATAATGAATTTGTGTATGGGTTTGAGGTTTCTTCCAATTGGTTTTTTTAGGGGGTGTTGTCCTTATCCGGGTGTAAAGGTACACTGAGCACATTGTTAAGTCCCATGAGGCATATTTGGATATATGAATTAACCTTACTAAACTTAATTAAACGAAAAGGCACCAACCTCTCCCTTCAACATTTAGATTTCTAAGTGGAAACAATTACTTTTCTTAACGTGTACAGTTACACAGTGCAGCCTAGTTATGCCTTCAGCTTGCTTTTGTTGTTGGCCACATTAACGCGTTCACCCTGGAAGTGACCTTTTCATTTCATGCTGTCAACAGGGAAATGACTTTCTTTATGATGTTCCCATCAACTTCTGACTCTAATGTGCAATTAGTGAGCTCACCAACAGCAGCTTAAGGCAGATTTAATAATTATAATCAATACTCTGTGTGGTAAACAAGAATTCTACAGAGAACTGCAGCAACAGTCGTAGTGTGTAGAACAAGTTTATTGTTGGACCACCTGATGAAGGCCAGGAGCTGAAATCCTTTGGTTTAACAATAAAGTTGTTCTATATATTAAAAGTGTTGCTTGAGTTTTGATGTCCTGAGACGTTTCTCCACTCACAGCGGAAGTTCTCATCATGTATTTAGACGTAGAGACACTTAACAAATGTGTCGGCTACTAAACAACCTTATGAACTCATCCATATCCAAGGCCTCGGCTCTCCTGGACTCGACACTGAGGTCACTCAGTCTCTCATTGTTCATGATGGTGCACAAGTGATTTTTTTTATCAATTTCTTGCATTTGCCAGCGGCTGTGTTCCCAGGTAGGACTGTGGAATCGAATGTCTCCCGTCTCACTGAAATCAAACTAACTGTTTGGATTTTTTATTTCAGCCGCCGTCTTCCTCTCCAAGATCCGCTTGGCTTGATGGAGCTCAGGCTTTAGATCATCCAGGTTTGTGTTGTAAATGGTTTCCAACAAAAAACAGAGGAGTCTCATCCAAAAAGCTGTTGCTTTTGGGATTTGGTGCTTGAATGCCTTTCATGATATCACAATTGGTTTTGGATAAACGCCTCCTGGCTGCAGCATTCACAGAGTCTAAGATGGGACAGAAAACTGCTTTGGTCACTGTCTCACTGACCAGTTGTGGATGTACTAATGTTGCACTGCTGAGCAATGTCCTGCAGTGCATCAATGAAGTCAACCGTTGCAGCATATCAGACAGAAGCTTGGTATCTCCTCCGAAAAAGTTACCAGAAAGCCAATGAAGTTTAGGTCTCTCTGCCTCTACACATCTGGCTCAATTGTTCTCCTCGTCAGTATCATGGAGAACAACTGGAAACCGGTCCGTAAGGTTTCAACAGGCATAAAACCTGCAACTCGTCTAATATCACTGACTTTCGGCAACTCTTGGCGCTGATCCTGGAACTTTGAGCGACGTGTGTCCTGAACTAAATCATTGTTAAAGTCCCCCTCCACTCAAAAATATGTTTCCCATCTTGTTCCTACAGTTTGAGTTTGAGCTTCACTGTATGTCGAGTTTGACACCTGAAGATTTTCCACTTGAATCTGTGGAGAGTAGGAAGTTTTCTCCGTGTTCACTGAAGAATCTGACTGGAAGAGGGCGGGCCCAAGAGCATCATTTGTGACATCACAAATAGTTTGGAACCAATCCTGGTCCAGTATTCAGTTCATACTGGTGCACATGCACAACCAACCACTACAACCACTAAATTCTTTATATCTATTCTTTTATATTTTCCATGTACCGAAATGCCTACTAAGCGTTTTGTATGTTATTGTATTTCCAATTGATCTTCTTTATTCTAGATTCTGTTTCTATTCTTATTTTATTTCTTCATTACATTTCCCCCTGGTGCTGCTTTTCTTTTGTGCTGTTGTGTGAAATTGAATTTCTCCTACGGAGGAATCAATAAAGGTTTATCTTGTCTTATCTTAACCATGACACTTTCAATAAAAGGGGACGGTTCATCACAGCTAATGAACTACAGAGGCCATTTTTGACTCTTTGGATGTCTGTTCCCTCAAAAGGTCATCATGGTGAAGCTGGTTCTCTATTTTGGTCAACAGCGAAGATCTGTAGGTCAAAATTCACTGTAGTTGAACTTGATGAAAAAGATTTGAGTGGATTTACTTTGAAACAATTCAAATTAATTATTATTGGGACAAAATCCTGTTGTTGTAAATGCTTTAACCCTCTGAGGTCGATGGATGTTTATATTAATATCTTTGTGATAACACAGAGTAGAAATGTGGTTTAAATGTTGTTAGAATCTGTCGACTCTTCACTTTCTTTTACATATTCTTAAAGATCATATGTGACTCCACCTCTAAAATCTGGTTAAAGTAAACAAGACACTACGACTCAGTGATATAACAACATTTCATTTTAGGCATTTATTATCAATTCATCTACTATTTTAATTATATACTGCAATATTTCTATAAACCTATAGACTTTGGTAAACCTATTTCAAGCATCAAATCAATTCATCCACATCAGTAAAGGTTTGTTTTCACAAAATATTTGAAGAATTTCAAAAACTAGGCTTCAAGTTTTTCGCATTTGGACCAAATTATCTCTTTGCTCTACGACAAAAAGGCGCCTCATTATATAAAGAGCTGAGATTATTCTGAAAATTGTGATATACATTTGGGTATTATTACATACAATAACCCTTTAAAAAAAAGTGAATTTAAGAAATATTGTAGAAATGGAGAAAATGCTGTCAGACTTCAGAGTCTGTCGCTGGGCTGTTCGTCTGTCAGCTAACACCATCAACACGTTCGTATCGTGGCAAACTGCAAACAGGAAACACACAGGACAAACGAAATGCGTGGAATCGGGGTGAAAGAAGAGAAGTCCGGACTTTAAGAGCTGATCCTGTGGGTCAGCCTCCATCAGAAGGTTTTCAGTAGCTCTGCTGTAAACTGCAGCAGTGACCCGTCTGTGGAAATCACTGTGTTCTCTCTCTAATTACGCCTCTGTAATGGATCCACCTGAGCGAGTTCAGACTTGGCTGCAGGCAGGAGACTCCGTCTTGGTTTAATGGGGACTTTGTCATTCAGGCCTGCAGCTCCCTGATGCAAACAGCGCCTACTTTCTTTATTTTCCTCCCTTATTTCACCCTCCTGTCTGACTCTACCTGGGATTATCTTCCGCTCATTATTTCCCTCTGCCTCACTCTCCACCCTCCTCACTTGGTCTTGTTCTTTTCAATTATTATTTCTCTCCATCTGTCTATTATATTCTTCCTCCTCTCTCTTTCTCTCCCTCAGCTGCACTCTTCCTGGGTTTAATTGAGCATTTTTTTCCCCACAGCACTCCTTAACAAGGTTTCCTTTATGCTGCTAAATCGTCGACGTTCGAACCCCACTGGTCCCCAAAGACCTCGAGTCGATGACGGAGCTCTTGTCAGTCAATGGAGGACATTTCAAACGTTTGTCAATGTGTTACACCTTTGGGAAAGTGTAAACTGAGGGGGAGCAGATGAGGTGCAGCGTGATGTAGCCCACAGCTGTGGGTCTATTACTGCTGTGTTTCACACTGTGATAAATGACAGTCGCAGCCAGAGACCAGATGCATAGATCGGTGGCGGGAACCAAAACTGAACCAAAAAGTTGAAAGTTGGAGGTTGGACAATGGAATAGTTAAAGATTTGATTAGTTTTGAACTTGTCAAAAACTCAAAACAATGCCAAAAGGTCAAGTTATTTAGCACAGTTCGTTGTGCTTTATGAGATGATAACAAGGTGGGATTTGTTGATTTGCAAATAACCATCAAAGAACACAGATTTTAGGCAAAAGTGAATGTTTAGAAAAGGTCTGGATAAAGTTGTGACGGTATTTGAAAATGAGGGTATGCTCAATAGTTAACATTTTGAATATGAAGGTTTAGAAGTGAATGTTTGGAAGATTCAGATGATACCGAAAGTCTGGATAAATTAGATGCAATTTTCACAGTATGTGCAACAACAAAATTTAGCATAACTTCACCGGAAGAAATCCAGGATGAAGATTTCGCTGAAAGTTAATGTTTTGATGGAGGACGGCACTGTCGAAGGTTTGGGATCTAGTTTGGATCCAATGACAAGGTCTCGCAGATTATAAGGGTGAAGTAAAGGTTGGATAAACAAGGTAAACTTTAGAGAAGAAAAAGCATCGGATGAAGTTGAAGAAAGGCTTTTGAATTCTGGTTTAGAAATAAGCCTTGACAAAGGTTAAGGTTTGGGAGAGTATCTGGATAAAGGTGAAGGATTAAATGAAGGGTAGTGTTTTGAAAGAAAGATTTAGATATGGTTCGTTTTAGATGAATGTAAAGTTCTGGATGGAAATAAGCAGGAAGGTCAAGGGTTGAGAGAGTTTAACGTCGGTGTTACGTCGGCTGATAAAAGCACAAACAGACTCAAAGTGTTTAGTTTCATCACGGGTTTAGCAGCAGGCAGGTGCGGACAACAGGTTACTAAACACAGGTAAGCAGACACATGGAAAACACGACGGAAAATAACAGATGAACCGACGAGGAGCTGGAGACAACGACAGGTTAAAATAGTGGCTGGGGTGATGAGGTGACTGGGAACAGGTGTGTGAGTGGGCAGGGAGGCGCAGGTGATTGAAGATATGAAACAGATGAGCAGGTGGGTTTGGAGACCCTGAAAAAGTCCCGGGATATACAGTATAAATGAGGGTTTTAGTTCGGGATCGTTCTGGTTTGACGGAAGATTTGGATCCAGTTGAAGATCTGGTAGAAATGTCGGTAAATGTGGAGATGCGGGTGAGATTGTAGAAGTTTAAAAGTTTGGGGAAGGTTTGGAGGAGGATGTGGGAGAAGTGAACTAAGGAGGAGGTTTGGACAAGAGTTTAAATAAAGATTTGGTTAAGGTAGTCTAAATGCTGGGGTTGAGGTTTGGATGAAACTGTAAAGGTTAGTGAAGATTTGGTTAAAGTGGACGTTTGTATAACGGTTCAAGTTTGGAAGAAGATTTGAATGAAAGAGGTTTGTAGGTAGATTAATGTTTGGACGAAGAGCCGGACGAAGGTGACGGTCTTTAAAGAAAACAGGGAGGAGGAGCTTTCAGATGAAGATTTGGACACATTCTTTAAAGTTTTGGGTTTGGAAGATTTAGATGAAAGTTTATATGCAGGTGAAGGTTGAAAAGGTGTTTGTGCTTGTTTATTTTTATCCATTCAACAAACCAGACAGAGATCCAACCTGTTTTCATTAACTGCAGTCAAACAGCCAGGAGCTGCTCTGACTTCTTCCATCAGATTTGTTCTTTTTCCCCCCTAATGTATACAAGTCCATTTAATCTGCCCAACAACCACAAATGGCATTTGAAGTCTGTGCTCATTTTCCTGTCTGAGAGCAGAAACAGCCAGAGGCCCCCCCCCCCCCGCTATTTACCAAGTTTACATTGATGCTATCCCACTCGGCTCGGACCGCTGTAATAGGGCTCAATACTTCAAGCCCCTGGCCACTCAACCAATACACCGAATCACTGAGTGGGTGCAGTGTGATAATAACAGCCAAAGGTAATATGCATGCAAGTGTAAATGTTAGAAAGTGTGTGTTTGTGTGTTTGTGTGTTTGGGGTGAAATCTATATTTGTGTTTGGCTGGTGGAGCTGCCAACAGCAGCAGATTGATGCCAGAAATCGTCAGATTGTCGACTGCATCTGGACTCAAAACAAACCTGCTGCAGAGCTGCATGTTAACGAGACAGCGCTGGGTATTAGTGATTGGAAAGGACCGGATTATATATATATATATCTGTGTGTTTAAAGCCCCTAGCAGAGAAGAAATACATTCACAGAGCATTTTATTAGGAACACCTGTGGCAGCAGTGCAATACAACAGATTCAGTTCATGTTGACATCAAACACACAAAATGTGACGCTGGTTTGAGTGTTTGTCAAACTGCTGATCTTTCACACACAACAGTCTCTAGAGCCGTGGTTCCCAACCTGTGGGCCGGGGCTTACGGTCACTCATATAACCACTCTTTGTGACTGTGGTGAGCAGAGAAGCTTCGGAGTGAACAACACGTCCAAACTACAACAGCAGAGACCGCGTCAGGTCAGGTTCCACTTCCTGTCACCAAGAACAGAAACAGACTGGAAAAACATAGGATGGTCTGATGGGCGTCAACATGTGTCACTGGTGTGGGAAATGTTTTCTGGGCCTTTAACACCAATCAGTCATGATCATTTTTAAGTCTGTACAAATCTCAGATAACATGTCCAGCCTGAAAGTCAACCCTTCAGGACCGGGAGCGAGACTCGAGACCTGGGCCTTGATTTGCAGACTGATTCTCCTGGATCTGATGAGATTTAGATTTCTTTTAGAAGAGATGGTGTTGTTTCGTGTTTGGTCTTGGTGGCATGGACCAACAAAATATTTTGTCATTTAATTTGTTGGACTTGTTAATAGTTGTGTCGTTAACAGGACTTCTGAGGTTTCAGTCTTGTGTAAATATGCAGCAGTTCTTTTTTCTACCTACAGTAAGTTACCTCGGCTCACATACACATATTGTCGCGTTGCTCCTACAGTAACCAGGTGTAAATATAAAATTGTACTTGCGGAAAGATGAGTCGCTTCGGATTGCATGTTGACTGACAGCGTCACCGTCAGCCCTCTTCCCTGTTACCGGAGATGCCCTCTGCTTCTGACGGCATTTGAAAATCCTTTCCTTAGTTCGGCGGGAAGATGAAGGCGAGCCGGTCCGCCTGCAGAGCCTCTCTGCCTCAGGCATCATGTCGGAGAATTTGTTTTGTTTCTCCTCCTCGCTCCTCTTTTCTTTTTCCACGAGGCCTTCGCTGCTTCCCCCGTCTGCAGGAGTAGATACAAGCTCAGTGGGGTTTGGTGATGCAGGAAAACACTAGAATATCAAAACTATCAAGGATTAGTAGGATTTTAGGGTTTAGAAAGCTGCTGCTCTGATGATGCTTCTGTCTGTGTGCATGTGTATTCTTCTGAATTATAAAGGGGGAGCCTCAAAACCAGATGGACTCAAGTTATCTGCATAAAGTTTTCAAGAACTCAACCTCTTACAGAAATTAGCACAAAATTCATGCAACATGCTAGCTACTTAACATCGCACAATTAAGATATGAATACTTTCATCTGCTAATTAAATAAAAACAACTAGAATTACCACATAGAAGTCACAGGAAATGACACATTACTTCAGTTTGGGTCTCAGAAGCTGTTAAACCTTTTTTTATTTTTTAAAATCTGTGATTGGTGCTGACAGTTTGTTTTACACAGGATTACACCTTTCAAATCCCAGGTAAGTCTATATGTATTTCCTCCTAAGTGATTTAACATGTAGTTGAAGAATTAGCCCCAAACATCAGTGACAACGCAGGGGAACAAGCTGTAACCTTCATTTCTGTATGTGTGAATTACTTTTTGTCCTATATGTTTGTTCCACCATAACCATATAACAAACTATGAAATATCCCCCTTATTATTCTAGAGTAATAACAATACTTCATGGTTGTGTTTAGTCACCTTCAGTGAGTGGGCTCTGTGTCAGAAAAAATACAAGGGTTAAAAAACATTAAACTCATCATGATTTTGAGATAATTGTCCAATCAGGAGGCGAGTTGCTGAAACATTTAAATACTGTATGTTAAAGCAGAAGTTCATGAAAAAGTGACTCTTGTTTAATCACCTCTCGTGCTGCTGAAAGACTCTGGGTTCTTTTGTCTTCTGAGGAGTCTCGTTTCTCAGTTAATACCCTTCGAATCAAACGGCGGCCGGTCGTCCTCTCTCCTGATGCTAATGCTACCAGAGACAGAGAGCAGCTGTTGAAAATCGCCGGGCGGACCTTCCACCTCTTGGCATTCTTCTCCTCGCTCGCCCGTTCACAAACTATTAGAGCGTTTATGCCGCGGATGGAGAGGGAGCCGCTGAACTCATTTCACAGGTTAATTAGAACAAAAGGATCAGCCTTTCACCGGGCGAGAGGCTTTCGATTATTGAAAGGTTGTGGTTCGCTCTCCTCCCCACGGGCCTCTGGTGAGAGGACGGAGTATATTGGGCTCCATCACGGCTAAATGCCACCTATCAATCACCCGATCACGCCTGGCCGCCGTCATTAGCGTCCCGTGATTGAGAGGTAAGCTTCGTAATCATCCTCCGGCAAATGCAGAGTGAGGATATTAATATGCCGCATGTCTGCCAAAGAGGAAATGACAAGTTGGGTCAACTCTCCAAAATGAGAGCAACCACGCCGACCGGAGGAGCTGAGGAGTTGGACGAACTGACACAGCTCTGATCCTATTGAGTCTAAAAGCACAACCACAGTGACAGTGACGCCTCAAGCAGCTCTGGAGGGAACATTACGACACGCAGATGTGAGTTACTGACGTATCTCATCATCAGGTGGCTCTTTGAACACGGTTCAAAATACATTGAACCATTTTAAAGGTGAAGCACAGAGTAAGGTATACTATACAGCAGTTTATAGTATCTGGAGGGATGAGATCTGCAGCTACTGTCTCAGTGTTTTGTCTTGATCAGAGTAACAGATAATGGATTTCTTCATTTAATCCATGTGGTTCGGTTGTTTTCAATCCTGTCATCATGATGTGCAGAATCGCCGCCTCATGGTTCAACAGTTCGAAGGAGTAACTTCACTCGATGAACTTCTCGTTCTAATATGAAACTTTTCCACATTAAAATGTCGAAAATGAAAATGACCTTATCCCAAATGTCTCCATCAATTCTCAAACCAGAGAAATCTGTGATTTTAATCATGGTAATGTTTCATTTGGTCGCCTGTCATGAGGTTTTATCTCCTATGAGCATGTGTCAGTGTTGTGTTCGTCTGCTAGAAACACAGAATTCAGAAACTCTTTCTACAACTTGGTGGTTTTCAGTCTGTATTTGAACCAGATGAAGGATTTTAGTCGTCGGACGTCTGGATCTGAAGTTATCAGAGAAACAAGCTGAAGCAGCCGGAGACGTCCGGTCCTGTGTCCGCTGAAATGCATCGGTGAATCTCTGACTTTTAAAGGGACTGTAAAGTGTGTCTTTACTGGTTATAATCAGCTGGTCTGTTTGCTGTGGAGGCACATTTCCTGTCTCAGTGTTTTCATCAAACAACCTCTGAAGAATCCACTGAACACACTGAACACACACACACACAGTAACAAGCTGCTTAGGAAAGTGTTACTTATGAAAAGACCAAACCACAGCTGAGAGGAGAGTGAGTGCTGGACTTAGATCCATCACATGGACACGAATCCCACTCCAAATGAATGATCCTGTCTCTGTTAGCTAACATACAGCCAAACCAATCTCACAAGTTGATAACACGGCAGATGTTGCGCTCACAGCTGGTTTTGCTGCCACCGAGCGGCCAAGAAATCTGTTGAAGGAATTTCCTGATGCAAAGGACAAGAGATTCGTTAAGGAATTTAAATCAGCTCCCTGTGACTGAGAAACCAAAGATCGTCCACACGCTTCCCGTCTTCACATCTGGAAGCACAACACACGAACAGGCAGCTGCTTCCAAATAACTGGAAATGTGCTTATTGGGATGGATCCTGAATATAAAGACGCTGATGAAGACGTGCTTCTGTGTGAACATGAGAGGATGCTTTACACTGATCCTGCATCAGGCGGTCAGACAGCTCTGTGCTATCAGTCCATGTTCTGCCTGTTATTTCAACAAAAGCTGGATGAGTGTTTGCCGTCGTCACTCGTTGAGCAGCTGATAAAGAAGCCGGTCTGGAGTAATTGCAACCGTGATCTGATTTCATGTTGCACATGATGCAAGTTGGAGCTGGAGCTGGTTATCACGCTGAAGAGACGGAGGCGTGTCGCTCACTGCAGCTGCTCCGTCTTCTCCCATTATTCCAATACTTTAAACCAATATCACATGGTGTGCTGATACCATGTGACCAAAATCAGAAATGACAAACATCATTGATCAGCGATTGAATTTCTTCAGACAGGTCGTTTGTTCTAACCCCTCTGATACGACCTGTCTCCTGAACCAGCGCCCAGGCGTACCGGGCCTCGGTTGTCATAGTTACAGTAATAAACTGTACCGACAGCAGCGTACTGTACCTTTGTCACCGCGGTTACTATAATAAATGGTCACGGCTCAGTTAGGTTTAGGAAAAAATGGTAATTCATGTTAGCTATTCTTTGTTGTCACGGTTACAATAATAACGTGGTTAACTTTGATGAATACCCCTCGCTCCTGTCAGAAACACTACGACCCCTAGATGTCGCCTAGCAACAAAAGGTAACTATGGGTCACAATGACCTGCTGCACCGACGACCTGTGGGCTCGTTATTTTACAGGACACACTCAGTTTCAGAATAAAAGCCACCCCATGTTTTCTCAGGTTGCTTTTAATCTGAAAGCAGTAGCAGCAGGAAATGTTTGGTACGCTTTATAGTAAATTAACTCAGCTGTTACACTGTGAACACAGTGAGGCAGATATCTGTGATGTGATGTCACATGCTGCGTCACTTCCTGCGTCTTTTATGAAACA
Source organism: Seriola aureovittata (assembly GCF_021018895.1). Lineage (NCBI taxonomy): Eukaryota > Metazoa > Chordata > Actinopteri > Carangiformes > Carangidae > Seriola > Seriola aureovittata. The sequence continues at coordinate 1,392,653 of NC_079371.1, forward strand.
AACAGACTTCAGATAGACTGAATTCATCTGTTGCATTTTAGTTCCTCACTATCTTAAACCGGACTGTGGTACAATGAATTCTGGGTAAATGAAGACTTTTTTTTTAATATACTGAATGAGAACAGAACATGTTTGTCTTCTGGAAGAATTCAACAGTTAGAAGGACGTTTTACTTTCAGTGAAACAATGAAAAGAAAAAATCTCTTCCCTTTGCTCTCTCCATGACAACGTTAGCAAAGCACAAATTATGAGCCATGTTTTGCTGTTTTTTTGTTGTTGTGTGCTGCTGCTCGGTGCAGGTGTCATTGATTGTTACCATGGTAACATTGGTCTTAGGCCTGAGCTAGCCTGGGGGTAAAGTGTCTAATGTTTTTGTCATAAAATGTCTTTATTTTTGTGAAACATTCGGACTGCAGAGCGGTCTTACATGTCTTTGTGATTGGTGGATGTAAACAATGGAAGCTCCAACACACAGAAGTAATTAATAAACGTAAGAAATTGTATTTAAAAAAAAAATAGGTTTGATTTCCTCAAGGTGTAACTTCTGAAAACAGACGGAAACATGAGCAGTCACCCCCCCCCTCTCTCCTCTGGCTCCGTCCCAACACGTCATGACTCAGTCTGAACCGTCAAGAAGCTCATGCTTTTTATTCCAGCGACTAAAAGCCTGAAACAACAAGATAATACACTCTGGGTATGAGGGTGTGTGTTTTTTTTCATAGTCTGTAAACTATAAGACGACCCCGCCGGCTGATAAGCTCTGTTCTACACCGTGCAGCTATTCGACTGTCTCAGTAGCTTTTCATTGATCGGCCCGTGTCCCCGTCACTTCAACCTTTCATCACCGTCTGCACAGAAAAACCAGAACGTCTCCCAACTGCATAAAAACATTCTTTCAAATGAAGGAGAACAAAGAAGATGACCCTGATACACACCTCCGGACTCCACGCACAGCACACCGCCGCTGAATCTCAGTCACTCAGAAACATCTGCTCCCTCTCACTGCTTCTTTCTTTTTTTACACACAAAAACAACCCCCTTTCTTCATATTCAGAGTCTTTTCATTAGCTTTCTGTCGTTTTGTTCTGGTCCTCTTCAGCTCTGCAAAGATGAGATTCAAGGAAAACATTGAGAAGTCAAAAGGCAGAAGTGCTTCAGGTCTGCGTCAGTGTTCGGAGAGGAGATAAACTGCCGTAACCAGCACATTCACCGACTGAAAACACGTTAGTCACGTTATGACTCAGTTTTAATATGTATTAAAGATATATTCCGTCAACCTGCTGTATGTACTCGTCCTTCAGTCTGTAGCTGAAAGCCACAGTCTTGACTCTTTTCAAAAAGGAACATCTGCTGAGCTTTTCAATAACAACAACCGACACTGAATGTTTTCTGACAAATAAAAACACATTCATGTCAACTCTAGTTTCATTTTGACTCATACATCCACCCTGCTGACCCAAACACTCACTACAGCAGCAAATGTGGATTAATCTGCCACTGAAAATAGTCCCCAAAAAGATAGTATTTGGAATTTGTTTTCGAAGGAATAATTCCACATTTTACACAAAATATACTTTTGTGCTTTTGTTATTAAAAAACTAAAAACTAAAAAAGATGAGTACCACTCTAACAAGATATGGTCTGACTAGTTTAACATAAAGACTGGAAATCTCTGAAGTTTAAAAATACAGCTACCGACACATCTGAAGCTCACTGATTAACATGCTCCACTTGTTTCATCTGTTCTTATGTAAAAGTCAAAATGACAAGTTATGGTTACACAGGGAGCTGTACTGTATATGTGTTGTGAAAGATGTGTATATGCGTTTCTAAATTTGCTTTTGTTATCAAAATCTTTTCCTTGAACTTGTACAAATCTCACCCGAAGGTGCCTTTAGTAGCTGTTCTGGGGGCTTTTGATCAAATCCCACGATTCCAGTTTTCATGGTATTGTAGATAATTGTAGAACATCTGTTAATCTGATCTGCTAATAAAGATCATATTATAATAAAAACAAAAATAATAATCATAATAATCATAATCATATGATATAATATGACCACAAGCTTCACAGAAGCCAATAAACAGACTTAAAAGGTGAAATTATTTTGTCTATTTTTAACTGAGAAGGTTAAAGGGCTGGTTTATCTGTTTTTGTTTTTTTTATCTTTTCTTACAATCATAATAATCATTTCATCAAATCTGGGTTTGGGATTTTGAGCAACTGCAGAAAAGTTAAAGGGATGAAATCAGTGTTGATGGACCCAAATTAATCCAAGCAAACCTTCATCAATGACCCAATAGTTGAGTTGAACTGAAACTTTTATCAGTTCGACAAAAGGACATTTTTACAATTTCCGTCACTAAAAGAGGAATCAGGAGTTAAACTACTGCTGTTAATTATGTACATAAAGCTGGAAACCTTTACCCACACCGGCAGGTAGAGGCTGGAGGAGAGTAATGTTAGAGAAGAAGCCTGTTAAATAGAGAGGCCAAAGCTACTCAGGTGCAAACCATTTCCTTCTCTTCCTATTGGCTCCAGAACGAGCAGCAGACAGGGGGGGGGGGGGGGGGAGGGGAGGAGGGAGGGACATCACAGTATCTTGTCTTAATGTGAATTAAATTCATCATGGACGATGAACTCCTGTACATCTCCTGCCTGTATGTGAAGGGCTGAAATCATCTGGTTCCTTCAGGGGAGGTGAAGGAACCGGACCTGAAAATTATGTTAATTTCGGAGTCTGATAACTTGCCGTGTTACAGTTTCTGCGGTCGGTTTCACTCCATCACATCCTGCAGGTTGGCATTGATTTACCGGAAAATAAGGGGAAGGATTTCCAACCAAACAGAAATCCCTTTGCTTTGGTTCAGCACGACATATTCTGCTTGACCAGTGAAATGTTTTCTCAGAGATATTATAAGCCCCCTGAACTTCCCATCAGTCACAGCAGGATGAAGTTTTCAGCCTCAGAGATGCTGGCTGGCCGGCCGGCGGCGTGAGGAGATGAGTGACAGGACGGACTCAGCTGCCATGCACCGGGGACGCCGTGACTCCGCCGTCTGGAGCGTGACGTCCTGGGAGTCCTGGACCCCGAACGGTACGACCACCAGACTGCATGTGTGCACTGAGGATATAAATAGACTCGATAGGTGAGACAGCACCAAAGTCTCGCTGCTGCTGAAGCTCTCACCATGGAGACTGGAGCACAATTAGCAGTGATAACGGTGTGATGTGGGAACAGATGTGACTGTGCTTCTGCAAACGGAGCTGCAAGGAGGGAAAGTGAAGAATAACCAGCTTGAAGCCAGTCTGGACTTTCTTATGTGATATAATTTGTATGTTTTCTGTCTTTTAGAACATATAAACTCCTGACTTTTGCTGTTTCCCAGCAGTGGCCGATTCTCTGTTTGAACCATGAACAGCTCTCCCTCTTCCTTTAGTGCTCCATGAGCAAACCAACAACAGCAGGATCATAGATCTCCCTGCTGATGAAGGTTAACATTCAATACAGTATGCTAATTAAACACTAATACACATAAATGCATAAAGTACAATTTATATTAAATGTAAACAGCTATTTTCTATGTAAAGATATAGTGGCGTAATGGCACCCTGAGCAGAGAAAGAAGCCACACCCCCTGTGTGTGATGTAATCTGAGTTCTTTGTGTTGTTATTGGATTGGCCCTCCCCACGTTTATAGAGACACACGAGATGACAAGGTGCAGTCCAGGTGAAAGCCAACATCCACAATTTCTTCCACCGAAGAAGAAACCACGTTTTCATCTATAAAGGCCTCAGACACAGAAACAGATGAGACCAGAATACATCTGGACTGGAGGACTACCGGCTCAAATCCTGGTCGGTCAAAACATCCATAAAGTTGTTTTAGAGTTTGCCGGCTCCACCAGTGTCTTTACTGGCTCCATCACTGTCCAATGTGGAATTTCTTTCCCAGTCTGACCGTGGAGCCAAAAGTGGTCTGGATTACCGAGAAGGAAATCCCTGCTAAAGGGTGCAGCTGGACTCAGAGTTGGGTTTTCTTCCCCTCAGTGTGTCAGTAACGTGCTCATGTTAGCTAACCTGCTGCTTCTTTCTTCTATGTTGGACTCATTTCAGAGAAGAACTGTCTGCGCAAAAACCTTGAAGTGCCGAATGATTTAATTCAGGAGACGAATAATCTGAACAGAAAAATAAGCAAAATACCACAAACAAAAACAAAACAGTGCTTTTGTGGTCGTTGTGCAGGTTGTATTTTTTGGTGCATTTGACTGATATCGACTTGTGTTTCTAATATTTTGTCCACCACATTTACATGAAGGGACACTAAATATTAGAAGCATCTCTCAGTGTTAAAATTCAAACCATAAAGTTGTTGAAGTAAAGTGAAACTAACTAATATTATAAATATTCCCTTTAATGAAGTTGCAGCAAAGAAACCAGTATGTATGATTTGATATTCTGATGTGTAAGTATGATTTGATATTCTGATGTTTGCTTGTCGGTTGAACTTTGGTTAAATATATACAATAAATGAAATAAATTATACATGTGTAGTGGATGTGTGTAACATGAATATCGATAACAGAGTTTTAATGTGAGTCTGTGACCATGAGCGCTGCCTAACTGACACCTATCACTGGATGAATCTGTTGGAGGGCAAATATTAAAGCTGCGCTTCTATCGACTCCCCAACTCACCCGTGTTTTTTCCTTTTTAGTAATATCGACAGTATTTTACTAAACATTTGCAATTCCACACATCAACTGACACACAGTCAATCTAGGAGTTTTAAAGCCCCTGGGATTCAGCGGCAGAGGGGCAGTTGTCCTCTTGGTAATCCCGCCCTGCTGCCAGCAGTAACAACAGGAAGGCTTTGTGGCCTTTTTCCTCTTTTTTTCAGAATAAAAGCCCATTCGATGGATGTTAACTGCTTTCATTCTAAAGCTTAAATCAAATTTTTAACTCGTAAACTTGTCATTGCATCACTTGGATGCTTAATAAAACTTTATTTGTACTTTTCAAATGATAAAAACTTTAAAAATTTGCACATTAGACATTAGCTACAAACAGCTAAAACATGCACTCTGTGATCTGACTATGGGACCTAATTATTTACAAATGTTATTTAATCTTTGGAAAGTGCAATAATAAATAACAATTTATTTAAAAATGTGATGAATCTTGAGTGTATTCAGTCACAGCTTTGATTAATTAAAGGTTGAAAATATATTTTTATGAAATAATTATCAAACCAGGAAGAAATCATCGTCCGGTGCAGCTGAATTTTTCATAACATCATTTCTGGTATGCTGTGACTGGATTATCCTGTAAATATCTGAAGTGTCCTCTGTGTTTCTGTGACATTTTGCAGCTGTGAGTGTTTCTGAGTGTTAAGGCGGTTGTGATTTAAATGCTGGTATTTGTTTTTCTTTAAAGCAGCGGCAGAGTTACAGGGCAGTGAACTAGAAAATGACATTTTAAAGTCATCTGTAGCTTCTGCAGAGTGTTGTTGCCCTTTCCTCAGCAGGATAAATATTAACACCGTCGACGCCTTCCTCGTCTTCCCCGAGAAAACGAAGACACAGTGAAGGAAGCTGCTGCTTCTGCTTCCAAACTCAATGCAAAATGTAGCATCATTCTATATCAGCTATTTATTATTGCGAACAGGCAGTTTGAATCTTATATAAATACAAATTCTTTTTATTTTTAAGTTTAGATTAGATTTTGTCCTATGAGTTTCCAACTAGCAACACTAGCAGGTCAAAACTTCCACTTGTCCAACACTGATCCATCAGCAAATGATGTGAAAATGGGCCCCTGAGCACAGACCCTAAATACATTTCTGAACTGTTCCATCTATATGAACCTAATATGTCTCTAAGATCTCTAAGTTAGTGGAGCCGAGAGTTAAAACTAAACAGGGTGAAATGGCTTCCAGCCTCTGTGCTGCCTCTGCTGGAACCAGTGGATCTCCCAGTGGAGATCAAATCTGCCTGAACGGGAACTGGCTTTAAAAAGAAGCTAAAAAACTTCTCTGTTCTCCTTTGCCTTCATTTAATGTTTCAATCTTCGCACTTTAATTCGATATTATCTGTTTTATAATCTGTGTTTTTATACTGTTATCTTATCTTTTATGCTTCTTTTATTTATGTTAAGCAACATTTAATATCTATAATGCTACGTATCAAATCCCTGTCAGCCACAGCTGTACACTGAGGTTAATGTAGATGAAGCATGCTAACATGCTACCTGAAAGCATGAGGAGACCATAGACTGTGAATAAACATGGACGTCGCTTCTGTGACGTCACACACAGGTTTCTGAAGCTCAGAGTGAGCTGCTCCACTGTCGCCATCTTGGCAGTGTCTAACTCCGCCCCCTAACTCCCAGATAATTCAAACATGGTCAAAGAGGAGGGGCCTGTGTGGAGCCGAGATTTCGTTGCATGTCGGTTTTTTGGCAAGCATATGCTCACCCACCTGTCACTCAAAGAGGCCACGCCCTCAATCCTCCATAACTTTAGCCCTTAGTAAAAGGTAAACAGGTGAGTTATATAAACAGGTGAGTTATATAAACAGGTGTCATGAAGGAGGAAATTAGCTCTAGAGACCAAAACAGGTTTTGTACCAGGCTGTAAACATGTTTATTTCTGCTGTAAAGTTGGACATTTTAACATGGGAGTCTATGGGGACTGACTCACTGTTGGAGCCAGACTCTAGTGGCCGTTAGAGGAACTGCAGCTTCTGGTTCTTCAGTGTTCAGCCCTGGTCTTTGCTGCTTGGAGGAGACACACCATCTTGATTTTTTGTCCACTTGAGGACATCGTGGACGTTGATGTGGTGAACGTGTTGCGTTTCGACCTCACTGAATCAGACAGGAAGTGCCATAAAAACAAAAACTAGGAGCTAAAAGAGGGAAACTACAGTCATCAGATGACTTTGTTTGTCCCAAAGAAACCAAACTGTCTGACAAACAAGACACACGAGCTCACCTCGGCTTCCTGCTCCTCCTTTCTCTTCTTCACTCCCGTCGTCTTCGGTGCGCGTCGTCCCTGAGACGTCATTTTGCTGCCATTTTGGTTGTGGCTCTCCTGAAAGAGATTCTGATCTCAAGAGACCGTTTTGCTAAAAACAAAAGGTCAAATGAGACATAAAGTAAACGACAGTGGACAGGTGTTGCTGTTGTTGTGTCTCCTGCATGTGAAACATGTGAAAAGTCTAATTTGAGCGTCTCGGCGCTCGCCCTCATCTCTCCGTGAGACAAACTCGTCCTGACTCGACCCAGCTGTCTGAGCCTGTGCGCGCTGGAGGTCACAACACAAACAATTTCACACATTAAAAAAACACACTTTTCTCATTTCCAACTTAAAAACACAATTTAGCACGGCTCTAAGTGACGACAGCCGACCAATTCCTGCTCCGACGTCCTGGTCGTCTGGACCTCATGATTACCATCCTCCCTCCGCGTCCGTCACACGGTTGTTTTTGCCGGCGCTGCCTCCTCGCTCCTCGGCTCTGATTTGCCCCATTAGTGGAGCATATGTGTGGATTGTGCTTTTGATCCCAATCAGCTGATTTGGAGCCGGGGCCTCATCTCCACAGGGGGCGCTGCCTCCTCCTCCTCCTCTTCTTCATCCACCTCCTCCTCCTCCCAGAGGAAGAGCTGCAGAGTAACTGAGTCTATTTTCAACAGTCGTTCTTCTACTTTCCTTCTTTGTTCCTACTTTATACTTTTCTTCCATCACAGGGAAATATTCTTCTTTTCTCCCTTTTCAGTTGTGTTTTACCTTCAACGTCTTTCCTTTTCCTCACGTCCTTTTCTTTAGTCCTTCTCTTCTTGTCTCCACTTTCCTTCCTGGTTTTCTCATCTTTCCTTCCATCTTTGCTTTTTCCCTTTGATTCCCTCCTTTTTGTGCTTCCTCGCTTATTTCTTCAGTCATTTTTCTTTTTCCTTCCTTTCCCAAAAGGCTGTTTCTCCTCTTTCTTTCTTTCCTCCCCATTTCTTGAATCTTAACTTCCTCCTTCTTGATTGCTCACTTATTGCCTCCATCTTTTCCTTCTTAGATACATTTCTTCTTTATTCCTTTGTTTCTTCCTTCCTCTCCTGATCTTGGCTTCTCTCCTTCCTTCTTTATTTATTCATTTTTCCTTCAATTGTTCTGAAACTTTTTTTTATTTTTATCTTTTTTCATGTTCCTCTTTCATTATCCACCTCATTCTTCTTTTTCATCCTTTCTTTTGTCGAAGCTCCGACTGCTCCATAATTTCCTTTTTCTTGATGATGGTGATTTCCTTCCTCCTTTGATTCCTTTTCTCGTTTCCCTTTCCTTCATCAGCTGATGTGACGACATTAATTCTTAGTATTATCAGAAATCAGCGTTTCCACCGTTTTTTACTTTGGATGCTTGAGCGCTGATTTCTCAGCTGTTGACGGTTTCTCCACGTTTCCTTCCCTCAGCTGCGTGACGTCGAGGCTTGGCCGTGATTTCTCTTCACACACAGGCTGTAGTTTACTGTGTGAATGTCTAAGTGTGTGTGTGTGTGTGTGTGTGTGTGTGTGTGCGCAATTAGAGAGTGAGAAAGTGAGTGAGTACAGCATGTCAGCAGACTCTTGACAAAGTTGCCGTTGGCAGCGCGGCTCCTCATCATCTCCACATCGGGATAAAATGAACCCATGAGACCGGTGCCCCCGAGTCCCTCAGTAGACTTAATTTAACAGAGTTAAAATCAATTTCTCTGCTCTCTCCTGGGTCAAATTAAGCATCTCCTCGTATGAAGAAGCACCAAGTACTTGACAGCTCGTCCAGACCCCGACTGTGTCCGTCTGTCTTGTCGGCTGGCAGAGCGCTTTTAATTTCTCGTCCAATCTCCTATTCTAACTTGGAGCGCGGCGCCGGCCGCATGGCGGAGCTTCGATCTGCCAAGAAAGAGGGTTGGATGGCGACGCGGCTCGCGCTGCTGTCCGTGTCTCAGTGTGTTTTGGTTCACAGTAATTGCTCTTATTTGTTGGGACGCACATCAAAGATGACACCAGACGAAATCGAGTGTTTCAGTTTGGGAAAAACTGCAACGCTGATGTAAGATCTGAGCGTCGGAGTTAAAGGGTGAGGTCACAGCGTTTCCCGCCACAGCTCAGCTGCTTTCGCGACATTAATGTGAAACCATTTCGAGCGGGTGAAATGGTAAACAAGGAGGAAGATCGGTTCATCTTCCTCAGCTCATCTCAATAATATGATGAAACATTTCAAGTGTCGTTTCAAACCGTGTCACTCACGCCGCCGCACCATGACCTCAGGGTCACGGTCACCATTCCTTCCATCGCCGTGTGTGCAGTGTGTTCAAGAGCACATGTTTTTGTTCCTGCTATTGTCGGCTTCCATTTGCAGAATTCTTGTACCAGGCTGTTTGTATGAAACGTGATCACACGTGATACTGAGTCCACAGAGGCTCTGCGTCACGTGTGTGTGTGTGTGTGTGTGTGTGTGTGTGTGTGTGTGTTTGTGTTTGTGTGTGTGTTTGTGTGTGTGTGAGTGTGTGTGTGTGTGTGTGTGTGTGTTTGTGTTTGTGTGTGTGTGTGTGTGTGTGTGTGTGTGAGTGTGTGTGATTCTGAGATGTAGGAGAGGCTGTGAGGGGAAAAAACTCACAAACCTGCTGGTGATTAAGAGAAAAATAAAACTGCTCAGGTCGAAGTGACCGGTGTGTTCTCTACAGAAAATAAGCCTCGTAGTGAAGAACCCATTTTGTTTCCTTTTATTAAAGTTCTAATATGAAACTTTTCCACATTAAAATGTCTAAAGACAACTAGACCTGTGTTGTATATGTTGTTGAGTTGTGTTCTTACATCATTCCAGATGTTTCTATTGATTCTCGAACCAGAGAAATCTGTGATTTTTAATCATCTGTTAGACAGATGCAGAAAAACTGACTTTTTACACCTTTTAAGTTCTGTATTTGAAGCAGATGAAGGACTGAAGTCACTGGACGTGTGGATCTGAAGTTATCAGAGAAACAAGCTGAAGAAGCCGGAGACGTCCTGTGTCCGCTGAACTGTGTCGGCGAATCACTGATCTTTAATGTGAAACTGCTTTTTTCTGTGTTTCTACGGGTTTTAATCCCCCGACGTGTCTCTAACAGAGAGGAGGAAACCTCTGAGGATCATTCAGCTGCTGGTAAAAACCTCCTGAACGTCTGTGTCTCTGATAACTCACGAACCAGTCGAACAAAGGTTGGCAGCAGTCTCAGCTCCCAGCCCCTCCCCCACGTGTAACGTCAACAAAACACAGACGTGAAAGTGTCTCATTCTGTGTTTTAATCCCCTGGTGTGTTTGTTGTGGAGAGGAGGAAACCTCTGAGGATCATTCAGCTGCTGGTAAAAACCTCCTGAACCGCTGACACTGATCCAAACCAGGAGAAGCTGAAGACAACAACTCCCATGATCCAACGCTGCCTCACTACGTTCTCGTTCTGATTGAAGGAGCAGAAGTTAGCAACTGTGCGTTTAAAGCATTTAAACTACATGACCGTGAGCTGACCTCCACATCCTGTTGGTTTGAAGGTTCCTCCTGAGAAGCTGACATCTCGGCAACATCGTCATTCTTCTCACGTCGAGTGTAAAACCCAGAACGTTCGACTCTCCCGGCTCAGGTAAATGAAGAGGGATATAATGAACCAATCTTTTCCTCTGAAACGCAGTGAAACTGAGATTCAGAGCCTCTGCAGTGAAGTACAGAGTCGTAGTAAAGTGCTCTGCTGCTCTGAGCTCCCAGCAGCCTCGGAGCTGTGAGCGCCGGCCGCCACGCAGAGATGCGAGATAACTCGCCGTGTCACAGGATGCCTTTTAATAACGGCCCAGATGATGAATTGCTTTAATCACAGGAGCGGGCTTTTCCTGTAACTTATGATACAGGAAGCTTGTGAAGAGAATTGTTACGCCAAGCCTCATTGAGCGTCTTAATGTGAATCTTTACGTGTCCGCAATTAGATTAAGGCTGTGACATGGCGTCCCGCCCGGCTGGCGGTGGAGCAGGCTCTCTGACGGCTTCTTCTTCTTCTCCTTCAGAGCGATGGATGGAAGCAGCGGAGAGCAAAATGGAGGAGAGGAGTGTGAGTGTGGGTGGTGGGGGGGGGGGGCAGGAGTCAGTGAACGGATCAATGGAAGTCATTATATGGTGCTTACCGTTTGGCCGGGTCATGGCGTGATGGATGTGTTGTGGCAGGTAATGGTCCTCTGCTGCCTCCGCCTGAGCAAACGCAGATGATGAACTCAGATGTGTTCACTTGTCAACAACTCGTCCTGACTTCATCTGGTTCAGCGGCCGCCAGTGGAGCCTGAAGGCCGCCGCCACCATCGGCACCACCGCCACCATCGGCACCACCGCCACCACCGCACCTTGTGTGGAGGATTCACACGCCATTCACACGAGTGTAACCATCGTGTTGGTTACACTCGTGTGAACGGCGTGTTTCAGTCACAAGTTTGAGACTGAAATGTTTCCTCTTGGGATCAGCCTCGAATTTCCAGGTGAAATTTACACTTTTATTTCCTTAATTCTTCTGTTATTGATGGTTGTTTCAGTTTTTAAAGTTGCTACTAAAGGAGCCTGATGATGGATGATCATTTTCATGAAATTTAATAATCCTCCTTTTTGACTTCATTGACCCCGTGACCTTTTCTTTACCGCCCCCCCTCGGGGTGCACCTTGCAGTTTTGCCTCCACCTGTGGTTAAGAGAATTCCTGCGTCGCGTGTTTACTTTGGAAAAGTGATAAAACAAACTGTCCTCAGATCAGACATTATACGTGTTAATGAACACAATCCTCCCACAGTGCATTGCACAAATGAAATGAAAGACCATGCTCACAGCAGGAAAAAAAAAAGTTTGAAAATGAAATTGTGGGTGGTTGTGGAACAGCTCCCAAAAGTCTCTGTGGGGGGGGGGGGGCGTTCATAGTGAACCTACAGGGAAGTATCAGCTGATTCTGCAGCGCCGCTCGTTCTTGCAGAGCTTTACTGCTCCATTGCTTCCCAGAGAAAAAGTTCTCAGGAGCCGCCGTCCACCGCCAACAGCCGCCACACACAGTGAGACACGAGGCGGCGAAAACAGCTGCTGGAAAGATGTTTCCTGCAGGTTCAACATAGTGACATAACGTCCTCACCTTCCTGACCGTTAACAGCAGAAGTCACGTCAGAAATAACGAGCGGCGTCTCTAAAACCTCCGCTCTGACAGTTCAGGCCCAGAACACACAGACACACGTCATCTACTCTAATGTCTCATGTCCATCCACAATAAACTGTGTAAACTTCAGGGTGTGTGATCCCAGGTGTTTGTTGTCGGGACCTTATTGGTCACAGTGTGAACTGGGACCGGCAGCAGCTGGTGCAGCTTCACGTCTCACCGCACGGATTCATCAAAATGTAAATAATATCAACAGCTTTACGTCTGCCTCCACGGCAACGTCCTGTTTACGTACTTCTCCCAAAGCATGATGGACACTGTAGTGCAGCGTGTGGCGAGTATCTCGTCATTCATCTCCGCAACACTGACACTCTCCTTTAAAATGAAAATATTTACTGTGTTGAACATTGACATTTCAATTAATGTAAAATCCCTTTTTTCATAATAAAAAGTAAAGTGTGAACGTGATTGGACACATGCACACAAACGCAGGTGGAAGATATTAGAGATATCTGGGTGTATAAGATGATAAAAACAGAGCGGAGCGAGCTGCAGGTTACGAGCCAGATGGATGACGGCTGTGGTTCATGTCACGACCCGTTTCATAAAGAGGGGAACACCAGATCTGATGGTTTCTGCATGTGAATCCTCACGTTCACTTCAAAAGGTCCAAATGGAAGAAAAGTGCATCATCTACTCGCCCGCTCCGCAGAGTCTGTAACTGTGTCCAAGTGTGGAAGCCATGAAGATAAACAGAACTGTCCAACACGCCTGTCTTTAAACTGTTCAACGAACTGTAAACAAAGGTTTTAATTAATAAAGTAGGTCTGCTTCATTAATATAAAATATAAGGTTCACAACAGTTAAAGAAAATACACAAGAATATTTTCCTGAGACAAATAATGAGCTGTTTTTGGATCAATAACGACCCGGCGCTGGAGAACTTTAAGCTAACGTGTCGACTAAAGAAATTCAGCGGTCTTCAATACGGTGCAGAGAAAGAAAAACAACCAATCACAAACCACAACAACAGACCCATTCCCGCCCGCTTGAAGGTTACAAACGAGTAATGAGATGCGGCGAACAGAGCGGCGCTGCAGATGCAGACAAGTGGAACACAAACCGCTGCGTTCGTCCATCAGGAGGACGGTGGTTTAACAGAGCGTTGGTTTGGCTGAGGGGGAGGGTCCTCACCTCGCTCTGTGTATGTGTGTGTGTGTGTGTGTGTGTGTGTGTGTGTGTGTGTGTGTTACATCATACCTGACCCCCCGAGCAGCTCAAGTTTCCGTCGCCGCTTCCCGACAGCAGAGAATGAAGGTTTCACTTTTCCGGAGGTGGAGAAACACGCTCAGAACCACGCCGTCCCGCTTTCATCCTGCGAGGCGGCGGCTTATTGTGTCCAGACAAAAACAGGGGAGCGTTATGAAACGGGTCCGCAGGCGTCGCTCCTGGTGCGCCGCCTCCCTGCAGACTGAAGGAGTGACACACAGCGGGGATGGAGAGGCCATTTTGTCTTTTTTGGAAAGGCACTTTAGCAGCAGCCGCTCTGAGTGCTTTTATCATTATACACCACTACAGTCTGGCCATTTGTTCTGACCTTGGGAAATGGTTTTAAAGGTCTCACTGTGTGTGTGTGTGTGTGTGTGTGTGTGTGTGTGTGTGTGTGTGTGTGTGTTCGAGAAATTGCCTGGATTGAGATGTTCCATGAAAATATGTAGTGAACAGCTTCTGTAGGCCAGGCGGGGGTGGATAAGGGGAAAGCTATTTGGGGGACGGGGGCACAATCCAATTTGTTTGTTCACACTCCAGCAGAGCCAGATCAGAGCAATTGATACATTAGGACTGGTTTTAGAGAGCAAATATGGCAGCACGAGAGGAGAGGAGGAGAGGAGGAGAGGAGGACTATATATTGCAGAGAAGTGCTTCAAGAGTAAATTTACCTCACGGGCCATTGCACAGGGCGCAATATGAAACTATGATAAAAAAGAAATTGCTTTATTCTGTGAGTTATCAATATAATTCTGTCTCTGTGGCTCGCCGTCTCATTTCGGTGGCAGGCATCTTTTGTTACCGTGAATTTTCTGTTGCACTTGTGAAGGTTCATTCAACATTCAGAGATAAATGCGCTCCGGGAGAGCGATGCCTCTCTCAATTTGAAAAGCCCTGGCGTGCTGCAACATCCAAATCCTTCAGACCTGAACATGTCATCTGCGCCCGGAGTGACAAAGGAAAGAAATTAGGAAAATATAATGTCCTTAAATGACAATGTGGTGTTGGTAGAGAGAGAAAAAAAGAAAAAAAAGTCAGAGCCAATCTTATCAGTGCGGGCGACACAGTCCTGGTCGGCGCCGCTCAGCTCGGAGAAAAGGGACAGCTGTTATTTCCTATTCAGCAGCAGGATCCCCGGCTTGATAATGTCTAATAACGCGCCATAAATTAAATCTGCCGCATCAGTGCGCCCACGACGGCATACTCTTGGATAAATAGTGAGGTTCGATGTCTCAAAACGAGATTTTGGCAAACCATTATGGGAGGCTGTAGTGATCTTTTTTCTTCTCCGTTTATTCATTTAATGGGATTATTCATGAGGCAACGATTGGGGGGGGGGGGGGGGGGGGTTCAGGTCTTCACACTGAGGAGAGAGAGACACTGGGCTTTAGTGGTGTGGATTTGATTGTGGTACACATGAACATCATTTACAATTATTTCAGCTTCTTTAAAGTGATGCTTTTCCTATAAGATGTAAATTTAATAACTTAGATACAGGATACATTTAGATTCTGGCCTGTGCAGCGTATCATCACATCAGTACTAGGATACTTCAGTAAGTACGCTCACACGTAGTACTCTGTGTACTCAGTATACTATCTTTGGTATGTATAGTATATAGTACTGTATAGTACACTGCTGTCTCAAATCAAACGCTGCTATCTCATGTGACATGGAAATTAGGCTGCCGTCAGCGCCTTCTTCTGCCGCCATTTTCACGAGTTTGGAAATACATCGGCGGTCCCTCCATTTCCTGCTATGTAGCCAAGATGGCGACCGCTGAGAGTGAGATTACACTCAAAACTTTTTGTTGACCATGTTGCCATAGTGTCAGTGTGAACACACTTGTGCGCTCAAAACAGGAAGTGGGAGTCGACTGGGCGGGAATCTTTAGTCTGTAGTTCTGCACTTTAGCAGTTTAGTTATAATGATATCAGTTAAGCTAGCGTAGTTTAGCTAGCTAATAAAAATATATCAGATTTCAGGTAAAAACACTCAGAGAAACCAAATCCTGCAAGGTTTGGATGGTGGGTCCAGGTGGGCGGGGCTTGGTGACTGCTTTGTTGTGACATCACAAAGTTCCAGAAGTCCTGACGGCTGGTTTTAAGGCTCAGTTTCTGAATACAGGCTGTGTGCATTTCTCTGTGGACCGAGGCTTTGATACTTTCACAGTATTAATATAGAAGCTAGAGCTGATCTATAATCACATTACACATGAACACACACCTTTACACTGGAGGAGACCTTTAATAGAGACGTTTGAGCTGCTGTTACACAGCCTGTGTTTATGCACAGATTACATACTGAGGTAAACGTGGAGGAGTAAATACGACACATTCATCTTTTCCAGGCATTTACACCTTTTCAATACCTGATAAGAATACAGTTCAAACCAGCTCCACAGGTTCTTCGAACATCAGATTTCAGGAACTCATATTGCTTTGTGTTGAATTTACACCTGGATTTTTTGACGTCAGATAATTTGGCGGAAGACAAACGCCTCGTCTGTGAACATTTCACTGATACATTCAGTATCAACATTTTTGCGACTTGCCAAATACATAGATTAACAACGTATGTTCATTACGTTAATAGAAAAAGTAATTACAAACATAATTATGTTTCCTTTGCTGCTGCAGATTCGTTTTGTGTGAAGCTAATTTCTAGGAGACAGAGCTGGCACCTCTTTATTCCTCTTCAGTCACTAGAGAGAGAGAGAGGCTATACTGTTTAATTTCCTTTCTTTACCTGTTTTCCCCTGAGGTCACACACATTTTAAATCTGACACCACACTCATGTCATCTGCACAGTCGCTGCTGTGTCAGACGACCAAAGTCAAACCAGAGCGAGAGCCATTTTCTTTTTCTCTATTTCTTCTTTCTTTCTTTTTTTTTGTCCCTAAGTAACACTCAAACTAAAAAGCCACTTAATCCATCTTCTCCTGCATGAGGCCTCTTTTCCAGGCAGCAGGGATGGTAAAGTACATAAGTCTGCGGCGACGAGTCAGCCATACACAGAAAAACCATCTGTCTTCATCATTCTCCCGGCACAATTGATCTGCGGCACTCTGGAAAGTATTTATTATGAAAAGTCTCATTTTTTAAGCAGCCCGTTTAAAGTAGCGGCGGCCATAAATCACCCCTGAATCGGAGCAAATCAGAGCACTCTCCCACTGGAATCCATTATTCCTATTATACCAGCTCTAAGTGGACATAACAGCTTAATCCAATATCGATCTGAGCGTGCGCGTTGGTCATCCCATCCAATCCCGACCTGATATCCGAGATGCTGCGTGACGAGCCTCGCATCTGCTCTCACTTTAAATAATCACAGAGAGAGTGTGTGCGGTAGCCGGGCGAACTCCCTCCTCATTAGAAAGCAATAAATAATGTGTCTGTTTGTGTGTATGTGAGGTCTAATCCTGGCTAAGACTCTGTTTAATACCAGAGAACTTCAGTGAGCTGGCAGGCCTGGTAATTAAGTGAGCAGCAGTCTGTTCTGATGGCTCTCATACACACGGGCATAAATTATTGAAATGCCGTTAAAATAAATAATGAAGTCAATTGCAGCATTTTGCATGTGGGCGGGGGGTTAAATTATGCATGAGCTCAATATTTGTAAGTGTAATAGGAAGTAAGTGTGGTGGTTTTTAAACCGTGAGGAGAGAAAAAAAATCCCCCACCCACTGCTATTAGGCAGATTTAATTTAACAAGAAAAAAAAAACAAACTCCGGAGTCAAAGTCGACAGCAGATTTCAGAGTAAATATACAGGGAATGATGCTGCAGCCGTCTCCAAGGTTACGTTTGCACCGCACGACTACTTTAAATTTTTGCCCATATCCCGCAGTGATCTCCATATGCTTTGGCAGGGCTGAGATGATAAATGAAGTTGGAGGGTGGAGCTGGGATTGGCCCCAGGGTGCTGGAGTTGGAGGGTTAGTCTGGGCGGGGCAGTGAAAGGGGCTGATCCCCCCCCCCCCCGGGGGGGGGGTTTATAGCACCCAGTGCTAGTTCATTATATCCGGTAAGTTTAAAAATCACCCGAGAAAAATCGTTTCAAAACTTTCTCTCTGATATTAAATATTTGTGACTGAACTTAAAGTGAAACTGTCACTTTGGAAATAAGACAAATAAAACGTTGATCTCATAAAAACAAGCTTTCTGTTTAACTTAGGGACACTCGTTCTGAGAGATGAGACGAGATGAAACTTTATTGATCCCACAGAGGGACATTTCTGCGCTACAGCAGCAAGTTATAAACAAAATACCTATAAATATTTTGCTGCTACATCCTAAAAACGCCGTCTTCGGCCGTTATTGAACCTCAGTACTTGTGAGGTACAGACCAGAGTTTGTCTATAGTAGCATCAATAATAATAATGCCAAGCACTAAAAGCTGACATAATGTCTCTCCTACTCGCTTCTGCAGTGCTTCACTAAGATCAGCTGTTCTTCTTTGATGCCTTCCTCAGAATCAGATGAGAGGATGGACAGGTTGAAAGAGATGACACGAGATAAGATGAGAGGGTTGAGATGAGATGAGAGATGAGACGAGATGAGAGAGATGACATGATGGATGAGAGGACAGAGATGAGATCAGATGAAGCTTCATTGATCCCTCAAAGGGAAATTTCAACATCACAGCAGCGAGTTAAAAACAAACGCAACGGACTATATACAAACGAAACAAACAAACAACAAACAAACAAACGGCAGCCAGAAGTTTAAAACCTGAGATGTGCCGTTGACACTCAGCAGTTCAGTGTGAGCAGATATTCCACACAGCAGTGATAATGATAATACTCATAAGGACGTATTGTGATAATGCAGTGAGGCCGTCTCTGCGCTCCAGACGTGAGCGTGAGCGCTGCTGAACAGTCTCACTGCTGCAGGAACAAAAGCTCTGTGTGGGTGGAGCAGCCTGTTGCTGAGGGAGCTGCCCAGGTCACACATGGACTCGTGCAGGAGGCGGGAAGTGGACGTTGGCCATCGTCCTCCTCTCACTCACCACCTCCGACGTGTCCCGAGGACACTCTATAGGACACGTCCCCCCCCCCCCACACTGCCTCCAGAAGACATCTGGGAAAAAGATGGAGAGTGAAAAGATACACCTTCAGATAACACGAGGCTTTAGTTGTTGTCGATTCACATGCTGTTACTGCCTGGCTCACAATCTACTCCCTAATCTACCCGAGAGTCAGCCGGGTTTTGTTCACCGGAGAGTCGGGGAGACTGGTCTTATTCCTCCAATCAGAAACGTGCTGGAATGACGACACTCATCCTGCACACGCTCAGTTAGCCCCGGGAATGATTCTGTTCGCCTCTCATGGTTTTATAATATACAGTATTTACAGTGTTTTGTTCATCATGAGCCAGAAAATAGATCAGTTGTGCCTAATGTGTCTCGAGTAGGTAAAACTCAACAACTGTTCTTTGATAAATATTATCAACTATATAAATAATACTATGATATTACTGTAAAACAAAGCATATGTTCAGAATACTTATTGAGACAAAGAACCAAACTAGAGAAATTTAATGCATTTTTAATACCATATGTCGCAGGGTTGGAGTCAGTTGCAACATCTGAATAAAAAGTTTGGTTTGGTTGGTCCTCAGTCTCTCCTGCTGTAGATCCAATGCTAATGGCTGCTGGAGCCGCAGTGTGTCTCTTTTTTACTTCTATTTTTCTCATATGTTCAATAAATAAAATACAACATGTAAATGTGACAGAGTATTTCTTTTCATTTTCTCTGTGGCAGTAAGGGACGCAAGGAAACACAGGAAAACCAAACTAAAGTTCCACAGAGTAAAAGAAGACAAACCGACGACAAAGACAAAGGAGCCCAGAGACTAAAGACACACGGGAGGTGAGGCTGATTAAAGACAGGTGAAACACGTGAGGGCGGGGCAGACGGTCAACAAGGAGGGAAACACATGACAAACACAGGAAGTAAAATACCCACAAGACACACAAGGCAAGTAATACAAAATAAAACAAAAAATCAGCCAAACCATGACACCCTCTGTTTCCAGTCTTCGCACTGCGCTCGGCTAAACATGTCAGAAACCTCCCGAACCTGCACCGGAGATCAAACTCATCATATCCATCCTCTCGTCTGATTCTGGCTGAAAGAGAAGAAGAAGAAGAAGAAGCAACATTTCCTAAAAATGCCAGAGTATTTCTTTTAACATTCAAATCCGAGTTGCGTTTGACTGCAGTCATATTGGAATTTGTCGGGGAAAAGTGCTGCAACGATACACAAAGCAGAGTCTAAGTCTACATCAGAATGAATGACGCACAAACACACACACACACACACACACACACACACACACTCAGGTTAGTTCCTGTCAGTAATGGCCTCCTGCCTCCCTCCTCCGTCTCATCTATAAATAGGCTGAATCAGAGCGTGAAATGAAAAGCAAGAGAACAGCATGAAATGGGACTAAAGTTGGGAAAATGGACATATTTATTCTTTTGTTTTTGAAGAAGGCCGGGGAAATAATGGCACCATTTTTTACATAAAGCCATGCAATCTTCACAAACAGTGATGATATTATGCTTATTTTTACGCCCTGCTCTTGTTTTATTCTGTGTAATAATGGATCATTGTCAGTGGCTGTTGTAAGGACGGAGGTCTGCTGTTGTTTCAGTATGATATGCAGATGAGAATGACGTGGGGGAAAATAACTGAAATTATCTGTTAAAACAAACAAAATGCTAAAATATTTCACTCACTGGCCTGCGGCGAGGAGGAGCCGTGTTTCGGTCAAATGTGTTTACATTAGCATTTTATTTCTGCTATTTTATAATCACTATTTGACTCAGTGTTGATTCTAAAACCAGACATTGTTGTATTACAGTGTGATTTTGTTTTTTTACACCATTTAGCTACAGCTTTTTTTTCATCATTATCATGACTGAAACTATCCATTATTAACATTTAACATGGACATTTCCTGCTTCAACCTTTACCTGCCGCTGTATCACAGGTGTGTGCGCACAGTTTTTCCTGCACAATGATCAATGAGACCATTTTCTTGAAAACTACAGGTCAGATTCTGTGAATTTATCAGACAAACTTGCATCTTTTCAAATCCTCAGGACAAAGTTTACATTCAGCTTCAAAAGGTAAAACTCCAGGAGAACCTTCTTCATCAGTTTGTTGTTGGTTTTGTGTTTAACGAGCGCTGCAGCATCAGGCAACAACAAACTCTCAAACCAACTGAAGGGATGACAATGGAAGATTAAAGCGAGGTTACCACACATGCACGATACTATTGTCTATTGTGAATCAGTTAAAAATCGCCTAATTAATGAGAATCATATGTTAATACTTAATATTTAAATACATATCTTGCTGTTCTGTTACGTTCCCAGCCTGTGGGTCGTGAGGGTATTACAAGTGAGCCAAACCAAGCATTTACAAAAGTGTATAATTTGGTAAAAGGTTGTATTATATAAGAAACTAAAATATAAATGATGTTTTTAATTTTTTCTGCTTGTATTAAGGCAAAGTAAGATATCGTACACTTGTTTTCTATCTCAGTGCGATTGCACGCTAAAAGGTTACATGGCAAAAACTGGAGAATCAAAATTGATACCGTGTTAGCAACAAGAAGAGTTAAAAGGAAAGATATAAATTTAACGACTAAGACATACAACGCTTTCATTCGTTAATGGCAAGAAAAACTGAG
Source organism: Seriola aureovittata (assembly GCF_021018895.1). NCBI lineage: Eukaryota > Metazoa > Chordata > Actinopteri > Carangiformes > Carangidae > Seriola > Seriola aureovittata. The sequence goes on from NC_079371.1 coordinate 1,413,801, forward strand.
CGAAGTCAAAAGTGTTTTACATTCAGTGTAACTGGTAATTATCTGCTATGACAAACAGACTGCGATGTCTGCCAGATGTTTTCAGTGAAGTCCCAACTCAAAGATCATGAATGGAAAACAAAATACTAAAAATATATTATTATATTCTCAACCTCCTCTACATCACTTCCTGTTCTCCCCTGTGGATTAAATCTGTATCAGAATTTAATATGTCCAGTGACGTTACCAAACGTTATCCGTTTCCAGCCTGTCAGATGTGAAAACATCAAACTTTTCTTTGACTTATCTTCCTGTAATCTGAATTTTAGGACGGTCACATGACACTCTGGGTTCTTCAGACACCTGGTTGACGGGATGAACTCATTTTTTTCTCTGCTGTTGCACAGCGGACATTCAGACTCTTCCCTCACTCTGTTCAGTTGGCTCCATTCAGCCCACCAAATGCACCACGGGAAAGTTTACATGCACAAGGTCGACACAGAATTGATCTGAGACAACATGTGTTGTGTTTGTGACTGAGCGCTCGATAGCATAAAAAGAATAAAAAAATTAAAAAAGAGCAACAGCAGCGTCGTTAAACAACAGGAAGGTTTATTCTGCAAACCACCGAACTGCAGCATCACACACACAGCGGTCCTGGGAGGGGTGTGTGTGTGTGTGTGTGTGTTTGCATGTCAGAGTGTGTGTGTGTGTGTGTACGTGTTTGGACACAATTAAAATGTCCTCTTGGCGCCGAGTGCCAATGCATCACCCTGATGACAGTGGACAGGCTGTTTGCTTCGCTGCCGCTGATATCGAGCTTAATGATGTTGTCCTTCATTGCAGTTGCCGCGGCTGACCTGCCCATCACTGATGCGTGGCAGCTGGATTTCAATTGGGAGGAGGTGTGTGTGTGTGTGTGTGTGTGTGTGTGTGTGTGTGTTCAGGCAGATTGAACCTCTGGTCGTATGCCGAGGTGCGGAGATGCCAGCAGGGACTTTTGTAATGGAGCAGCCAGAAACAGATCATAGTGTGTTTGACAAAGAGAACTGTGGGAGGCGATGATGCAGGACACAACAGCCAATGAAAAGACACTTCATAAACTGTGAAGGTGTGGTCAGTGAAGGTCTTCAGGGTAGATAACTGCCTCACGCAGCTGCAGTGTTATCTCAGTTGATATTAAAGTCTCTTTTATGTGATAAACTTGCCTGAGTCAAAGGCTCGGGTAGCGGCTTCTTCTGTGGTGCTGCCCGGTCGATGTGGACGTTCCTCTGAACACTAAAGAACAAATGAGCTATTGCGCAAATAGTATATATAAAAGATTTAGTTGATCTGGGTTTTGTTATTGTCTAGAAATACTGTAAGGGGATAAAAAACTGTTAGTCTGATAGTTTAGTCAGAGTTCCTGACTTCCCTCCTCTGGCTGCGGCTCAGCTCAGAGCCCATTGGTTCCTACTGAAGACTGGACTTTTAAAAACACCTCACAGATATATAGTTTCTTTTTTTTTTTAAAGTTCAATACCTTCCTCACAGGACGAGTTAGTGCATTTGTTGGGGACTATTTTCAGCAGCGGATTAATCCACACTTGGTGCTGTGGTGATGAGTGATGAGTAAACTAGTGTGTGTTCATGCTAATGCAGGAACATGTCACCAACAGTGTGGCTCAGAGGAAGAAGATATTTAAAGGTCTGGATACATAATAATATCAAATATAAGCAGCATTATCCTTTAAAGGAGCTCCAACATGTAGATTAACGCTTGACGGTGGGTGTGCTTGCCTCTTGGTGCTGGTGTGATCGTCACACAACAGCCACACAACACAGACGGCTAGAGACATGCCATTTTGTCCAGTAACATGCTATGCTAGCTGTTGATGCAACGCTAAAGGGAATTACATGGGAAAAACACTCCACGACCAGACGCCACACTGCCTCAGCTGCCTCTCTCCAGGCTTGATTTCCCCAGCTTGTATCCATAAATAAGCTCTGCTTATAGAGAACAGGATGATTCCCCAATAATCAATAATCAACAATTGATTGGCTGCACTGTGGCTTGAAAAGTTGGATTTATGGTTTTATAGTTATGGTTATCCTACATAAAAAGTAAGAGAGATAAATGGAAAATTGATGCTGTAAGAACATCTCCTCTCACTTCCTGATTGAGAAATGTGGATCAGGCCTTGAGCCCCGCCCACCACCTACTGGCTCCAGGTGGACAGGTGAAAGAGAGTATGAAGATGGTGAGAGGAGGAAACATCAGAGAGACTCAGCCTCATGTTTGAGCCTCAGTCAGACCCAGACTCAGAGGAGGAGTCTGAGACCAGAACCAGAGACTAGCAGACGGGTCAGAACGGTTAGCATCTCTTCAGAGCAGTTAGCATCTTTTATTTATTTTTATCTATTTATGAAGCCACCATTAAAGGTGCTCTTATCAGTGTGTGTTATTGTTTGTTTACTTGTGTGTTTTTCAGGGAGTTCAGGACTTTGCTTGAGAATTAAACTCAATAAAAAGTGAATGAAATGAAGCGAACACAAAGTCACAATGATACCCAAAGTATTAAGGCGTGAGACTGTTTTTCATTCATCATTATGTGAGCTCTAGTCATGTTGATTAATAAGGCGCAAAAGCACCTATTTCTCTGTGTCACCAAAAGATTAATGAGGACTTGGGTGCAGTGAAGTGCCGCATGATTCGCTGTCAGTCACTGGAATGATCTTTTGTTTCCCTCTCTGGGTCGGTGTAGTGCTGATGATGCAGGATAATAGTCATCAAACCGTCCAGTGAATACAGTTCCTGTCAGCCTCCACGACGCACAGCTCCGTTTGTTTCTGTCACTGCGAACTCGCCAAACCAAACAACAGGTGTTACAGCCAGCTAATAGACGTCTGTGAAGGTGTTTTTAATAGACAGACAGGTGCGGAGACGTGCTGCTGGGAGCGAACACCTGGTCACTCCTCTGAGATCCCGTCAGAAGGTCTGAGGTCTGAGATCGAACCTCTCAGAGCGAGTGTTGCTCTGCCGCAGCTGCTGAAAGAACATGACTTATAACAGATTGTTGATAAATGTGAGTGTGTGTAAATGTCTCCTAATGTATCGTCAGCATAACTGGGTTGAATTATTCTTTCTTTCATTACACTAATGGCTCAGCAGAAAGCTGTGGGTCGATGGAGAGAGAGAGAGAGAGAGAGAGAGAGAGAGAGGAAATAATTATTTTCAGCAGGGTTTCAGATACAGGTGGGAAAAGGGCAAACTCTCAGCTGGTGACGTTCATCAACCGGTGCTGTAAAGGTCACGTCGTGTCTCTCGACGTGCACCCACACCCGAAGGCGTGTTTACCCCTGCTGGGTGCACACATCCCCCACCCCTCCTCCACAACTATGCAACCCCCGCCCTTGCTTTTATTAGCCCCCATGGGAGACAGGCTGCAACTGTAGCTGAAAACTGTGTGAACGCGCAGCGCTCATTGAACCTCCTCGTTTGGAGGCCTGATTGCTGATGAGTTGGCGAAGCTTCGGTGAAAACAAAAGGTTGACCTGCTTCAACCGTCACTCAGATTGTTTCCTCATTTAAATCCAGACACAGCTGACGGATTATTTACTTCGCCCATGTGAGACATTCAGTAATGTATGGACCGTCCTGCCTCACCTGACGTCATTAATACCTGTCGGCTGTGCCAGTTTACATCATGTTCTGCCTGCTCAGCAGAAAGTCTGCAAAACACATTTACATGATGAATCACTCAGATCAGGTGCCTGGGAGGCAAATGGGGCAGTCCTGATGTGTCACTGGCTCTTGGCCAGCGCTGGCCCGACCTTTGACCTCCACAGTAACACAGGAAACATCAGTCTGGCAAAGGATTTAAAAAGAGAGAATCAGAGAATATGGCAGTGTGTGACTCCGCCCCTTAACTTCCATCTTATCCAAATATGGTCAAAGAGGAGGGGCGTGTGTGGAGGAATGACTTCCATTCATGCCGGTTTGTGTCAAGATACACTCCCCCACCTGTCACTCAAAGAGGCCACGCCCCTCAATCCTCCATAACTTTAATCCTTAATAAAATGTAAACAGGTGAGTTATATAAACAGATGTCATGAAGGAGGAAATTTTTTTGTACCGGGCTGTAAACATGTTTATTTCTGCTGTAAAGTTGAACATTTTAACATGGGAGTCTATGGGGACTGACTCACTGTTGGAGCCAGACTCTAGTGGTCGTTAGAGGAACTGCAGCTTCTGGTTTTTCACTGTAGATGCTTCATGTTTCAGTCTGGAGGTTGATGCTTGGATGTGACTGGCTACGAATTAATTGATTAATGACCACACCCTCTGATTTATATTTTACCTTCAGCCAGCACTCTACTTCGCACTGCTGCAATTACTGGAAGCAAAACAACAGGTGCGCTTGGACACGCCCACACAGTTCAGGCACCCATGATGCCAAGGTTTTGTGCTTTTTAAACTAAGGCCCTGAGGTAAATCTGCTCCCTTCCTCTTTTCTTGTTGTTTTTATTCCGTTTTGATTCTTCGTTCAGGAAAATGTTTAATTAAAAGTTTTCCTCCGCATTTGGCATAGCTAACCTGATTGTGGACATTCCTGCCTTTGTTGTCAGTGTGTGTGTTACACTGTTTGTGTCTCTGTTGCCAACTGGAGAGCAAACAATCCAACGTTCCTGAGTCATTTTGATCTCTACAAAAGCATACAGAGCCTGTTCCTCCAAAAAGCTAATTAAAAAGCCAAACTTCGTGTCTGCTCCTTGGCACTTTGCACAACATTGATTCTGAATTGAATTTCAGAGGAAAATATGGCGTCAAGATGTTAAAGCCGGAGTGAGGGCTCAGAAAGTTTTTGTAACCAGTTAATTTGGAAATTACTGGTTTCCAGCTCCTCGGCGTCTGGGGTCCCACTGGTCTCAGACGTTTTGGCGGATGAGGACCCGGTCTCCCTGCGGCCTCCGTCGGCAGGCGTTCAGGGGGCCGCCGGGTAGCTTCCTCTGTATTTTTAACATGTAGGCCACTGCACCCATTCAGTCTGATGATGAGCGAGCCTGCCCGGCTGTGATTTAGCACACGGGGCTTTGTGCTGTGAGGGGAGGGGTGGCGGCTCAGCCTACTTTATCAACGTTAATTTCAAAGCCTTGAACTGCTCTGTCAGCGGATTCAGGCGGCGTCGGTGGCAGAGTCGTGTTCTTCCAGCATCCCTCCTCAGCTGGCCTCCTTTTTCCTGCCGCCTCAGCAGTCTGGCTGCCTGCAGACCGCAGCGCCCTCGCCTCTCATTGAAATCTTTCTATGAAGCTTGCGAAGCGCTCGGGGTGTCGGAAGGCCAACGCCTGATTTTCCACTTCCTGTGCATGAGATTGACAGGCGCCGCGGCCGGAAAGGGCTAACATGTCGGACGCAGCGGACCATAAAATGTTTTTCTCTCTCTCCAGTCTTTGTCCGCACTTTGGAGCATCACCATTTGTTCCAGTCGCCGTTGTCAGGCGGCGAAGCAGAACTGATGACAGCGGCCGGCCAGAAACATCCATCGCTGCTTCTCCCCAGGAGGCGATTTGTTTGTCATGCTGGAGGTTTATTGACAGCAGCAGCTACAGGAGAGGAGCACCGAGCACACACACACTCAGAGAGGGAACATAACGCCGATCATTTCATATTATAGATGAAAAATCTTCCTCCCTGCGGGAAACAGTCCAAGATGAAACTCATGAAGTTTTCCCTGAAATGCCCCATTTAGGAGATGAGACAAACTGCATCATCATCATCATCATCATCATCATCAGGGTTGAAGGACGCTGACTGACAGCGTCAAAAACACCTCACATATTAATCAGACATTTGACCCACTGTGCTCTTGCCTGGTCTCTTGTTCATCTGCACAAGTAAAACATAAATATGCACATTAATCTGCACCCTGCATCTTCACACATGACCTCACAAATCACAAGAATAAATCCATAAACAAACCTGCTTATAGGTGCAGTATTGATTTTCCCTAATAACAGTTATTCAACAAAAACTTGAATCTGCTTCCACTTCTTCCTCTCCTCAATCACTACACTGATAGAATAGATTGATATCTGTCATAATATCATATTTAAATGTCCCTTTTTTACCAATACACCTCCCATAAAAGAGAGAGGAGACAAGAAGTCCACAGTCCTCCTTCTGTATAAAACTGTTTTCTAAAGTCCAGCTGAAGCTTCAGTGGTTAATTAAACTGATGAAAATGAATCTTCCAACTTTTTACTATGAAATGGTGCATTGTTAGATTTCTGAGCCACAGTGGAAGGACACTAACACTTTAATTATAAAAACACTGTAACTTTGAAGACACTTGATCTGTCTAAAAAAGATTAAGCCTCATTACAGCTTCAGCTAAATTTCACAGCTGTATTTTACATTCAGGTTGTGCTAACGCAGAAAATGATGTTGTAATGATGTGTTCATTAGCTTGTTCCTGTGTTTATATCACATGGTCTATCAGCATGTGCACAAGTGATCAAGTCAGTAGATAATGTATATTTACATAGCACCTTCAGTATAAAAGCCTGCAGACACATAACAAGGAAGCACACGAATGCTACGGGTGTGACGTGATCCTGCTGACCGAGGCAGACCACGATGAAGACCACGAGTCGAGAACGTGTTGGGTCTCTCAGTAAAATCGCTCTTTGTACGGCAGCTGTTACTAAAGGTTCGGGCCTCTTCAGACCTTTTCCCTCCTCCATGAGCCGTGGAATCAGGTGAAGTTGTGCTGGAAATCCCTGCTCTGTATTTCTTGCTGACTGTAAGGAGGAAGTAATAGACACAGAATCTACAAAAAAGAATAGAAAGACGGCTCTCCATTGTGTTATTCAGACTATTCTTGACTGGTTTGTGGACAAAAGCTAAAAAGACTGGAGTATTTGTGCTTTTTTTTTTTTTTTTTTTTTAGAAAGAGACCTTCAATGAGAGGTTGTATTGATTTACAGAAGCTAACACAGCAGCGCTAAACCCAAGTGTGATGTCAGGACTTTGGCTTTCTGAAGGTTTAAACACATTCCCCCGTCCAGGCTTAGTCACACCGACTCTAAACAAACTAACTGCAGGAAAATCAAACCAATATGGTGCCAGACTCTACACACAGAGGGAAGAGCTGCTTCTCTGCAGCGTGGCCATCACATCACCTCGCTAACCCCCTGGCAACGAGCAAAAAGACTCCACCTGTTCTAAAGAGCTGAATTCTGCGTCTCCGACATCTCTGTTCCACACACAGTCATCCTGCCAACAACGCGCCAGACGCCAACAACAAGAGGCAACTGTAGTATCACCTCAGAAAACACAAAGCCTGTTTATTGTAAACAGGAGGGATTTGTTTGGACGGTCAACCATGACTTTTCTTCTGGTTTGTTTTGGGAGGAATTTTTCATCAAGTGTTGGACTCCAGTCTATTTGGCTGAGGAAAACTCTGAGGCACAAACTGTACAATACACCGTCCCCGTCCTTCCATGTGTGTGTTTTCCTGTGTGTTGCTTTAATGGCTGCTTGTTAACACGTCTGTAGTTACTTCATGAGCAGATAAGGTTGATTTTATTGACTAGCTTCAGGTTACATCCCTGTTTACCCAGTCATATTAAATATGAACCATTAGTTTGACATTTTTTCATAATTGCTGTGAGAAGTTTTGAGCAATGGCTAAAAGGAGTTTTGTGGGGTCACACTGACTTTGACCTTTGACCACTAAAATCTAATCAGTTCGTCAAGTCCAAGTGAACGTTTTGTGCCAAATGTGAAGGGATTTCCTTGAAGAGTTCCCGAGATATTGCATTCAAAAGGCCAAGACTGTGTTTTGTGAGGTCACTGTGACTTTGAAGGGATTCCTGCAAGGCGTTGTGGAGATATTACCTTTACAAGAATGGTTCGAATGGACGGACGGACAATCTTGTTGCCGCTGCGGAGGAATAAAAATCCCTGTGTAATAACTTTCTTTTGTCAGACGATGACTCAGACCGGCTTCAGGCCTCAGGTCAAACCACGTCTCTGTGATCTGGTTATGTGGTTGCTGTTGTGGTTGGAGGTCAGTGCTGCCTGGTTATTCTCCACGTGTTGTGTGTCCCCTTTGCCTCCTGTTAGCGTCCTGTTAGCGCGCCGCCTGCTAGCTGTAGGTCTGCAGACCAGAACTAACAGAGTCCATCAGCCTTCAGAGGAGCTGTAATGATCATCATCCAGAGCGGCAGCCACTTCGGTCTGCACATTCGTCTTCTGCCTCGCCGTTCCACAGTCGCCAGCTTTGTTATATTTCAATTTCCTTTCAAGCGTTTCCCACTTCACCTGTACTCTCACTCTCACATGCATATGGAGAAATAGAGAGCGACCGGGAAGTGGAGAGAGGTAGAGAGAAAGGGACGGAGAGAGAGGGAAGGAGAGATTTCTTTTGAAGCAGGAGCTTGTCAGGAGAGCCATCGCTGGTTTCATTGCCGTCTCCATAACAGCAAGTCACTGGGGTCTGTTTTACACTTCAGGCGACATCAAGCAACTTGACGGAGGAGGCGAACGGTGGGCACTTCACCATCTCCTGCTCGCTCTCATTTATCTGTTTGTTCAGCAGGAAGCCAGACGGAGGCCTCCCGCCATCAGAGGGTTTTTATCACAGCGCAGACAGTGCAAAGACTCGCTGGAAGCTCAAACAAAAATCTCAACCTTTTTCTTTTTTTATTGTTGTGGAGGATTTTCTTCTCTACGCGCTGCTTCTTTGCTTGGAAGAATATGTGCACATTAGGGGCCCTGCTGGGTCAGCCTGGGTTTATTCTGCTGCCTGGTGGCGGAGTCTGAGTCTTAGGAGCCAGAGGATGAAATTTTGATGACCTCCTGACCTTTTCTCCAGTGCCAGCATTACATTTTAATTTCCACTAGAACGCAGGACACTGTGTGGCATTACAAACATGACATTTACCGACACATTCAACCTCCCCAGAGTATGAACCTTTTCCATTTTAGACATTTTTTCTTTTTTTCGGCTCCTTTCTCACATTAAGGGAATAATATCAGATATTAAGGGACAGACGTTGGAAATTTGATCATGTCCAGTTCTGCTTGTTGATCTGATTCCTTTTTAAAGGGACAGTTCGGGTTATTTGATGAGGGGTTGTATGAGGTGGTCATGCATAGTCGGTGTATTACCTGATGCAGAATCAGATCAGCGCGATGGCGGTTAGGAGAAACGGCAGGAAACACCGGCACACAGCGAGCAGCAGAAAAAAAACTGTTTTATACACTTTTAAAAACGCCCACTTAAACAATCCGACATCTGTTTAAATGAAGCATGTAGAATATTTTCAGCTCTTTATCTTCCTGTGAAAACAGCACTTTCCTTTGGCACTACATTTTTCAACCGCTGAACTACCGTATTCCTACGCACAAGCACCTAGGCACCACACTGTATTACGCCGCAGCCGCAGGTCAGCTGAGTGAATCAGTACAAGTTTTGCCGTTTACACAGCAATAACAATTTTACAATTCACAAACAGAAATAATTAATGGAATAATTAAAATGTTTCCTTAATCATCGTTTAATCTCATCCTTCTGTAAACAGTTTCATACTATTTTTAATATCACAGTGTTAGAGCCTCTGGAGCCTCATTAAGACTATAGTACAATCACAACAAATGTAAAGTCCAGTTTTACGCTGACCTACATTTATTGGGACTAAAGTAAACTGATGCAGGTTTTTGTCTCCCATGTGTAAGCGCCTCAGTTTCGCAATCTGTGAAATTGTTCTTCTTCATCATCTTTCTTCTCTGTGTTTGACAACTTGTCTTCATCCATTTATGGCTAATTGTAGAAGTGGAGATGAGGCTCATGCACATGCGAACACACGGCTTTATAATTTTAACAAAAACAATACATACGCATACATCTGGTATCATTTGAGTCATGAATCTACACAGAGTTTTATGCATCTGGCCCCAGATGTGCAAAGCTTGTCGCATCAAACCCAAAAAGACCGGAGGCTGTAATCACTGCCGGAGGTGCTTCAACCTTTCTATGATTCTGTTTTTGTGTTACACAGTGTAGAATAATGAGGGAGTAATGAATTTAAACATTAACAGCAGTAACATAACAAAATGTGAACAAAGTGAGGGGGTGTGAATACTTTGTGAGTGCAGTGTAGTGACTTCTTGTCTGGTTGTTGCAGCAGCAGCAGCTTGGTTTTGTCTCAGCCCGTCCTCTCTCTGTCTTTCTGTGTATTTACTTTGATTGTATAAGGTTAGAGCTATTAGAAACATCAAGGGAGTTTGGAGTGTGAACATCTGGTGCAGATGTGCGAGATGAGCCCTTTACAGAGTTGTGTTTTTTTTTTGTTTGTTTGTTTGTTTTTTCTGTCTTTATGAGACAGAAAAAACAAATTAAATCTGACCCTTGACCTCAGGCCCAGCTGTGGAGATGTGTCCCGCTGCACTGATGTTTTTATCTCCACACCCTGATGATATTATCACCTCTGAATGTGAGAGGACCAAGTCAATCACTTTTAATTACTTACACAACCATACGGCGAGCGTCGACAAGCCCCGCCGCCACCGCCACCGCCGCCGCTCCACAACTTGTCAATGAAATCCCAACGGTAACCCAAACGCCATTTTCTTTTCACGTTCCCAATGCCAGCAAGATAACACGGCGGTAGCTTTCCTGCTGTTGGCAAAAACACGTTACACCCTGAGGATTTACAGTTGATCAGCACCTCCCTACGCCTCACACACACACACACACACACACACACACCTCTCAACACATCCCTCGCCACCACCCCTGGAGACTCATCTTGTCGTTTTCATCTTTTCAGGGATTGGGAGGGAGTGGAGAAGCTCAGGTGACTGCAGCTGTTTTTTTCCCCCCTCCCAGCTCGCCGTCTGCTAATTAGACTGAGGAGTTATTAATTAAATTAGGAGCTGATGTGCTGATTGGCTGTCCCAGGATTTAACTCTCAGCGGACGTCGCACTTCATCTGGCACATCAATGAACTTGACAAAATGGAACTTCAATAGGTGTATGATTGTGTGTGTGTGTGTGTGTGTGTGTGTGTGTGATGTTAGTAATTGGGACTGTTGAATGTTGTCGTTGTTGCCAAGTCATGTGACATCACCTGCAGCAGCTTCCTTTACCGTCAGAGCAGAGAGAGAAGAAAACAGCCCGTGTGGTGTTGAGGAGCATTGAAGTGCATGTTGTTGACTCTGACCTTTGAATGTGTGGCTGCAGGCAGCAGAGCCGGGCGGAGGGATACGTTGTTCAGCACTGTGTGATTCAAGTTGTTCGGCAGCTGCTGTGACTCTCACTCAGAGAATATGAAGAATTTAGTGCCGGGGAAGCGACGTGGCTTTAGGGATGTTACTCTGCAATTTCTGGATGGACTGAGGTGAAATTTTGTGCAGACATTCGTGGCTTCCAGGCAACAGATTGTGATGACTGTGGTGATCCACTGACTTTTCACGTGGTGCCACCAGCAGGTTGACATTTTTGTGTTTCATTTGAATATGTCAACAACTATCTGATGGATTGCAGCAGGGACGTGCAGAGGATGCTGGAGGGCCAGGGGCCCGGGCAATTTTTCAACTTCTACCACCATGCATCAGAATTGGCTTAATACATTTTTAATTTATTGTATTATTAATCTGAATTATTATTATTTATTTTTTACTGTTGTTATTCAACACTTTATTCTACCTGATCGCTCTGTGTACCTGCATACAAGTCACATATCAAATAAATCTACTATTACTACAATTACTAATACTACTACCCCTAAAATAAGCGCGCACACACACACACACACACACACACACACACACAATGTAACCATAGAAACCGAAATACAAAATAATGCAAAACGTTCAAATCCATTAGCCTGTATTGAACAGAGGAGCCCAGTCAACATGTGTGATCTTAATGATCAATTATGATATGAGAGAGAGAGAGACAGAGAGAGAGAGAGCTATCGTTCGCTAGCTAGCTAACATATTACATTAGCTGACTTAAGTTAGCCAACCGAGACAGTAAGACAACATTAAATCTGCTGTGGTGCAACTGGACCGACACAAGAGCTCGAACATATTCCACTGATTCCCAACTGGCTAGCAAAACGTGTCGATGCTAACGACGCTAACGATAGCTAGTTAGCACATTTTTAATACCAAACTACAAAGCCCTGATTGGTCGACTACTTCTCCAATCAGCGAAAACAGCCGTCAATGAGCAGAAACTTCAGACCTGAATCAATGAACAAACTAATTTTTGAAATTTTCATTGTGAGTTTCATAAACCTGATAATTTCATCAAAATTCATTGTGGACTTTTTATTATTTTTCTTTCAAACTTGAATTTTTCCTTCACTGTTGATCACTGATGAAGTTCTTTACATACTCTACACCCGGCCTTTTGGACTCCATACAACCACAGCGTCTTCTAGTTGACTTTGTGTAGTCGGTCCTAATTCTAATTTTGAGAGTAAAATATTAACAATAGATAAGAATGATCACCTAAACTACAACATAACGCAAAAGGCCTTCTAAAAAGGCTGTTTCTGTTGGTCTTGGGCAGAAACACACACTATATATATATATATATATATACACACACATATATGAGCAAAGAACACATGCAGCTCATTTCAGTGTTTCTTCTTTAACGTTTCATACAGCTGAAAGTCAAGTAGCCATCAGCTGCTGCCTCTCCCCTACAATAAAGAAATAAAAGAAAGGCAGAACATACTGTGTGCACTGGTGACATTGGGCTAACGGGTAGTTTGAAAGACCCCTGATCTCTCTGTGGAGAGAAAATACAGGTGGTGGCTCTGACATAGTCGCCATATTCACAGATGAGCGATGACATTGGCCACCGGCTCTTGAAAAGAGGAGAAGTGGAGCGTGGAAGTGCTGAAGGTCTCTGTTTATTTACAGTCATTCAGACAGACTGTGTGTTTGTCTACCAGGTGAAGGGGGGGGGGGGGCGAAGCCTTTCCAGCATTCTCGACTCCCCAAATTTCCCCTCACAATGGTCTCTTAGTCATAACAGCTCACAGCGTGGAGAGTCTCTCCTCCATGGTCTCTGTGATGACGAAGCGGCTGAACTCCAGCCTCCAACAGCTCTTCCTCTTCCCACTCATCCTTTTGTCAGCGCTGAGCGCCACTGCTGTCTCCGCCCGCCGACAGCGACAGGTAGACTGAGGTCTGTTATATATGTCTGAGTGTGGGCTGTTACTACTGCTGCTTTCTTTCCTGCATGCTCGCTGTTTTCTAACTGCTCACTGTAGCTCTGATATGGCTAGAGGATAACTCATAGTGCATCATTTCTATCAATGATATAAACCAATAACATCTTGCTCACCGAGTTAGAGTGTGAAATAAAGCCGCACTGAATGAGAAATAGAGTCGTCAAGTGACCAAACAAGAGGAAACAACCCACTGATCAGAATTATCTGGAGGAGAAACAACAGCCAAGAGCAAAATGATCACCCAAACCGAGACTGGGGACGGTCACAACAGGTCTTATTCCTCCAATCAGAAACATGCTAGAGTGATGACACTCATTCTGCACATGCTCAGTCAGTCCTGTCATGGCTGACAGGATGAAGACGGTTGCAACAAGTTAATGTTACTGTCCGAGCGGTCAAATGAAAACAGACCACACGCGTGCACGAGTAAGTATTTAGGTAATTATTTTATTAACCTCTCATTGTTTCATAATTTTTGCCTGTTCTGTTCATCATAAGCAACAAAACTGATAAATTGTGCCCGTTTGGCCTCAAGGAGTTCAATGCAAAACAAAACTCAATAACTGTTCATTGATAAATATTATTAAATAAATAAATAATACTATAATATCATTGTCAAACTGTGCATATGTTCAGAAAACTATGCTTGTTGAGATAAAAAGCAAAAGTTAATCAGTGAAATTTTGTGTATTCTTTAACCTCAGGGTTGGGGTCAGTTGCAACATCTGAATTCTTCCATTCAAATACATATTGTGAACAATCTGTCATATGTAATGATCTTTAAATGGTGTGGGTCGTTAGCAGACAGGTGTAAGTTTAATATATGAAAGTTTGGTTGGTCTGGTTCAAAGAGTCTCTGAGTAACTGAGAAATGCAAAACATGTTGCAACCGTCACCATTGGCACTCATCATACATCCATCAGTTTACAGAAACAACCGCTGCTTCAACTTTGACCTTCTGTACTTTCTGTTGGTTAGAGTCCGCACAATCAGGAACAGAGAACTGACAAAAGCCAGATAACGATCCAAAGCTATTTAGACATTTACACTCATTTACTACAGGAAATAAATACAAAACGACAGCATGCGGATCATGTTGCAGGAGCCCAGCGTGTCGCCAGCGTACATTATTTTCTGCGCTGCTGCCTTGTCGCAAACATTCGCAGTTGACACTCAAACGTTTAAATCTACCCTATGCAGTTTTTCAGCACTTGTCGCACCACATTTACGCGCACATGAATGAGAACACACAAACGAGCAACATGCACACTCCTGCCAAAGCTTTCACACCATTTCACTGAGCTACAGTTGGTGGCATCAATGCGCCAAAAACAAACAAAAAAGGAAAAAATAATCAACGTGCCAACAGAAGCAAGAAAAGAGAAGACAGCTAGAATTAAATAATGCAGGGTTTAAAATAGTCTAATATTTTTGTGAGAACTCCAGAAGTTACCTTTAAGTGACTTGATATCAACATGGTGTCCCTGGATTTTTAAACATTTTTTTGTGTTTATTTCATTATATTTTATGATTATTTTGTCAACCTTTATGTGCGTGAGCCGTGATTGTTTCACTATTTGTATAGTTTTTCCTTTTTATTTTGATATTAGAGCTGCAATCACAATTATTTATATTATCAAATCTGTTGATTGTTTTTTGGATTAATCAAGTCATTATTTTGTGTATAAAGAGTCGGAAAAAGCTAAAAGACAAACAAAAAAAATCTAAATTTTCCAAACTGCAACCTAACTTCACAAGTAATGATTAATCAATAATTATAAAACAGATGTTTATACACTTTCAGTCAATCAACTTAACATATTATTGCTTATGAGGTCCTTTGAACATTGCTAACTTGTATAAATACTACGATATAACTAAAGTTTGGTGGACAGACTGATTGAGTGATTGATTGAGTGATTGATTATCTGTGTGCTGTAGTTTGAATGAAGATATATTGTAATTTTTTTGGCTGCTGCTCAGTCTATTAAAAACAAATCAATGTGAACTAACGATTTTGGGGCTTTTTGAGTGTGTCAGAGCCGAACAGAAAAACCGGAAGCAAAAAACACACACATACACAACAACTTCTATTAATCACTAAACGCAGCTTCATGCCAAGACATAAAGACATCAGATACTTGGAAACGATCCCAGATGCCACGATTTCAGAAAGGAAAACCTGCCTGGATCTGCTCCCACCTCCCTCCCCCTCTATCTTCAGCCTTTATTTGTGTCGAATATCTCAAAGTCAAAAAAAAAGAAAACGTCACAAGGTTAAATCGCTGTGGAGCAGCTTGAATGAAGTGAGTGACAGTCGGATCTTTCAGAGGGAAGAACAGACTGTAAAGCTCCGAGGGCACTTTGCTTTCATTTGACAGTTTCAGTTCCTTTCATTCTGTGGCATCGAGACGATGAAGACGAGCGTCCGCTAATCACCTCCACGTCCATCAAATCAACCTCCCCCTCTCCCTCCCCCGTCTCCCCCTCCTCCGGATTTAGTTTCAGTGAGGTGGGGGGGGGGCTGTTGACCTCTCCTTGTCCTCTCAGGTGAGAAAAAGGAGGGATTTCCTTTCTTTTCTCTCTCCCTCGGTCTCTCTCATCACCTCGGTTGTAATTAGCCGGAGCTGAGATTTTCTTCCTTTTGTCAGCTCACTGAAAGGTGGATAAGCGTCCTTTGTGCCTCCTCACACCTTTTCTTATTTCCCTTTAACAAGCTTTTTTTCTTTTTAGAAGAAACTCCGAGCCAGCCACCGTTTCAGAAGGAGGCTGATAACCAAGAGGGAGTTTCTACTTCTCTCTCTTCCCTGCGTCTTTACATCTTTATCTCCCAGGACACAATTAGCTGCTCTATCGCTCATCACCATGCTGGTATTTTTCTTTTTCCTTTATTTATTTTTATTGTTGGCATTTAAAAGCTGCTGTCCTTTTGTCAAACCTCACTCTTGAAAAGTTAAAAGCGGTCTTGGTCTGCAGTGGAGGAAACACAACTGTGTGTGAAGAGATAAAATGGTCTCAACCCGCTTTGTTCAAAACAGAAACAGCGGCATCCTGAATTTATCCATTTAAAAAAAAAAAAAGATGTCACAAAGCACAAAGACAAAAGTTAGTTCCTCTTTTATTGTTATTTTTCCTCAAGTTTTAAGTCTCTTTGCAACTTTTGTAGACATTCCTTCACCTGAAGCACTTTTTTTTTTCATTTATCTCAGCAGCTTCACATCCTCTGATTATCTGAAGTTTCCTCACAGCTGCTGAATCCCTCACTTGATTGATTTTTGTCCTCATTAACACCACTAATTAAAGAATTATAGGATTCATATGTTCCTAAATGTCTACAAAGGGCTGTAAATGGGATGAAGATTCAGGGCTAAAAACTCCTGACCGTCTCTGAATGTAAACGTTGGAGAAAATTGGTGCAAAATCTAAATGAGCATGAGTATTTGTTCAACCTGAACTTAATACATGAGACATCAATGCTCTTAAAGGGCCAGTGTGTGTGATTTATTGGCAGAAATGGTGTTAGTGTATAATCACCTGAAACTACGAATCATTGTGTTTTGGTCAGTTTAGCATGAGGCCTGTTCCACCCACATGTTTCTACAGTAGCAGACAGCGGACAAAACAAACACCAGTCGTGTTTCCATCGCAGTTATCAACAAAACAGATAAAAACAGACAAAACTCAATCGTGATTGGTCTCGTTTTCCTGAGTTAACACAACGCCTGCAGAGCGACGACATCTAGACACCGTCTTACAGTGACGCCCGTCAACATGTTGACACGCCGACCCAGGAGAGGTCAGGGCTCACGGGTCGGACCACACTCATCTTCATTTTGATCTCAACCTCACCTGTAAAGTTCTGTGGCTGCATCATGCAGGTTGTGATGCTATCACATCAGACAGAGAGGCAGACAGACAGAGAGGCAGACAGACAGGCAGACAGACAGTATAAACAGCTGCCAAAGTACAAAACTACCTCTGTGGTGGTTCCCGCTCCTGAAAGTTTATCCAGCGCCACATTTTGCCACGATCACAGACAAACTCACACCGTCTCACGAGGTGAAAACAGCAGCCACACTGTCACAGCTGGTATCATCATCAACAACAACAACAACACCAATTAAATTTGACAATTTGAACTGTTGGGTTTCTCTCTATAATATTGTCATGTCTTGACCCTGTAAAGAGCCTTGAGATAATGTATGTTAAGATTTGGTGCTGTACAAATAAATTTTAATTTAATTGAAATTAAATTCATTCTTGGATCAATTTTGGATTCATATTTCAATTATGGCTTCACATTATTTTTCCCAAACGAGGAAACATTTTAATTTCTCTGCCACTCACACCTCTGACTTGAAACTTAGCCATAACAGCAGCTGAGGCTCATGGGTATTGGAAGGTGCTGATGATCCCTGCGTATTCTTTATATATGTTATGTAGATATATGTGTTTTATGAAATAAAAACAAAAAAGGACTTGTATTTAGACGTGTCCACCATGTCAAAATGATAAAACATGATTTCTCAGAAAAGAAGCTGAAATAATTAAAAGTGGTTTATAAAAAAATAAACCTGTAGGACTGTGTTTCTATGATTACTATGTAATACAATTTAATTAAATTTGACAATGAGTTAAACTAATGACAAACAAATGTTACCTTGATGTGACAATACACAGTGTGCCTATAATTGTATACTAGAACAACTCATCATCTATTTGCCCCCAACATGGCAGCCTGTAACAGCCCATGTTGAGAAAATTAGATTTTTATTATGACCCCATTCTTTCACTAGCTCATCTCTGCCTGCTTTGGTTTTTTTGGTCCCTTTTTTGTTTGTTTGTCTTGGTGCATCTTTGTGCTGCACTTTGTGCGTTTTCTGAGCTTATGATTTGAGTTCTAAGCTCAGGATTCGAAGAAGAGACGTTTTGCTGGCGGAGTAATGCGAGTGATCTTTGGTCTCCTCTCTGTTTCATGTGTCTTTAAGGACGTCAATGAACATTCAGCCTGATGCTCCTCACTTCATCTGCAGCAAGAGAGCAAACTGGCAATTAAAACTAAACTGTGAAGCGCTCTCACAGATTAAGACGAAACGACGATGAGCCTGTGTGCGTATGAGGAAACACCAAACACTGCAATAAATGAAACTGTGAGCGGAGTGGTCAGTGCATTTTGAACTCTGTTTTAACAAGCAGCAGCTGCTGTGAATCTGCTCTGCTGCAGCTCATTTGCAGTAAAGATTGATGTTCAGCGTTTAGTGCCGATGCCTTAAACGTGAACTTCATATAGATTAGTGTACAGTTGAATATTGGGAATTGAGGTCACTGTATTTCCTCGGTATTCTTGCTCAAATCATAAACCGTTTTTTGCAGAATAAACACCTGCAACACCAGTTTTCATCACTATTATAACATTTCAGCCATTTGAACTCAAAGGAAACACTCAGGAACAGAGCAGGCAATATTAAACTGCAGTGCCATTAGACGAAGTTCAAAGCAACAGGCAGGGATCATCATCAAGAGCTGCCATACAAACACAGACTGGAGTGGCAGCGCAGGCAATCTGTCAGGGAGGAGTATACAGTATACTGGGGGAATGAGGAGCAGGTGAGCAGGCCTACAGATGACGAGTGGATGGGTCTGAAATGAGGAGAATTAGCAGCCGACATTAGAGATAATCTGAAAGGTCGTGACGACGCTGTGAACAAAACTGGAGGCAGCGCCTCACACCACGTCTACACAGAAACCAAAACGTGAGCAGCTCGGTGTCGACCAGGGGTCACCTGCATTTTGGCAGCGCTCAGAGTCCAACTCACAATCACTGGAGTTACACAAGTGAAACGCAGAAAAATACAATCAGAGCAGAAAAAATACACCTGAGGTCTGGGAGCGAATCTGTCGTATGTGCATGACAGAAAAACAGTGTGTAGACACCTTTAATCAGACTTCATCCAAATCACAGCTGATGTTACCCTGAAGTTACAACAACAACAACAACAACAACAACAACGCTGCTGTAAACACAACACAAAGATTTTCCCTCTGAGCCAAAGATGGTGTAAGTGTATATTTAAAGAGGAACTGTCCTACTGTAACATGAAGAAATCACCATTTTATGATTCACTATCCACGTTCCTGTTTAAACTTTATTTACAGCGACACATCCAGGTGTTCTGCAGCCATGATCTGCTTCATTACTTCACATATATGAGTTAATACAGTAGAACATACCAGCATCTAAAATACATGTCAGTATGAAAGACATTCAATTTCATTTAAAAATAAAAAGAGTAGGGCTCATGTCATGGAGAACACGTCATATTCTTCTCAAAATCTCAAGTGATTACAGAAAGCATTTAATTTGAGAGAACTTCAAATAAAAGTACTTAGATTTAAATAAATAAATTGATGATATTCCAAGTCCAGTTTTGATGAAAATAAAAGTCATTAATTTCTAAAGTGCAGACAGCAGCTGCCACTCTTTCATTCATTCACAAGTGACAAACTGTTGATTTTCTCTCCTATTCAGACTCTGCAGTTCCTAATTATGAGTTTGTGAAAGGAAGTATTTATAACGGAGAGCAGCGAGATGACATTGATTTTTTTTTTTTTTTTTTTTAAAAGACTATCAATATCCATACAGGATGAAATAGCACTTATGCATTTTTTAAATTTATTTATTTTTAAAAACACAGCACAAGGACCCTCCACAGAAATATTTAGTTCTCACAGAACGCCGAACGAGTCGCCGTCTGCCTCTGAAAGAGACTCAACAAAGTCTGACAACCACGTCGTCATTAGACACACTCTCCACAACCACTCCAGACTTTTTATTCTCCTCTGATCACAAATTTGCTTGTTAAAAGTTCTGTCAAAATAGTTGTTGGCATTTTTTATTTATTTATTTTTTAAACCCTTGCTCACTCATGGCAATCAGGCAATATCTGATGATAGTGACCAGTCATACATGGGGCGGCCAGGCCACAGAAACCCCCTCTTACATTAATGAATGTCAGCATGAAAATTCAAAATCACGTCGCAGGGATGTTTTAACTCAACTCAAAAAATACAACAAGCTTTTTTTTTCTGATTAACTTGGACACACAGCAGCTCGGAGATCAATAAATATCTGTAAAGATCAACATGGCCGCCATCTTTCTGTATTTTCATTGCCTGGGGATTGTTTGCTGATCCAACAACAGAAATTTGCTGTGGATATTCGTGATTACCAGAGGATGAACCTTAATGACTTTAGTTGGCTGTCTGACTTTTAACCCAGCGCCATCATCAGAACAACATTTCAGTTTGGTCACTCTTTACTTTAAGGACATAATGTCAAATTAACATAAAACTATAAACATTAAGTTGATGTTTTCTGACCTTTAAATGTCATTATGCAACAGTTAGTTCCGACAAAGTAATCTGATTGGACGAGAGTCATTTTATGAGTGTTGATACAGAGAATAACAGCACAGGAACTTTTAACTACAGTCTTTATCTAAATTAAATCATGACAAACTGTGAAAATATTACAAATTAAATGATGTATGGTCCTCAGAGGAGGATGAAGGGAAGAAGTCTGGATGCTAAAGTGCACACCTGAGGAAAGGTGTAGCAAGCTAGTGTGCACTGTGCAGGTCAGGAAAATGTTTATGTGATGTACTGAATATCAGCACTGAACTTCGTACTGAATCACAGCCTGTGTACAATCACAGTACAACATCACTCCCTCTCCTGTGATATTACTTTATTAAACCTTATACAGCCTGCTGCCCCCTGTAAGGGCCCGGGAGAAGGTTCTGAACTGTTCTGATGGAGTAAACACTTAAATGTTTGTCAGTATAAACAGGCTGTACCTCCTTATATAGGTTAGAGTCTGTAGAATTCAAATATCCGGTTCATTTTGCGCTAAACAAAAGCACATAAATATGATTTATTAATATCTACCAGCATGGTGTACCAGCGGAGAGTGGTGACTGCCTACCGTTTAGATGTGTAGAACTCCGATTCTCTCTCCATTCCTCCAATATTTGTCTTCCTTCAGTCCGTAAGGGTCCACAGATCACAGAAATCACATATAAAACTTATAAAAGTATCCCAGGTTGTGAATATCCTCATGAGAAGTCCAAATCAGATGACAGAGGATTTGTATCAGCTCCTCTTCCCTCACTTCTACTTTCTCTCTGTCCGGCTCCATCTTTGCTGTTTTCGCGGGTCTGCGGCTGTTTTCGCGGGTCTGCGACTTGTTTTCGCGCTTCCGCGGTTGTGTTCCCGGGTCTTTCGATGTTTGTTAACGTTCTCGCTACAAAATGGCGGCCTCCCCGTAAAGATCGGATCAGATTTCACTTCGGGGGGGGGGGGGGGGGGCAGCGAGCGTAACCGAGCGTAAGACGTAATGACGTGTTCTCTCCACCGGAAAACGTTGTTTTTTTTTCTCCACAGCTTGTCTGAATGACTCTAGCTTGTAGACAGACGTCTCCCCTGACCAATCAGAGCGAACTACGGGGGTGGGCACTTCAGGGGCAGGGCCAATAGGCTTTGAGAGGTTCCTTAGGCATCGAAATGCTTCAGTATGTGTTCTATTATTACACATTAAAAAGATAAAGCACATTTCTAACAGTTTTTCCTCCAGAGAGGTTTATGGGCGCCAGTGAAAAAATGAACTATAAAGTATAAATGAACCTACTAAACCCAACTATTAGGCGTAGAGACCTTGAAGCTTCACAGAGCAGTTTTAGACGAGATATTGAAGTATTGTGGAGCTTTTTCATTGTTTCATTCAAGTAGCCTGTATCCTGTTGGTAGTTATGTAATGTGACTTCTTTTTTTTTTTTTTTTATAGGTGAGGACTGAAAAATACAAATAAATACCATGTATGAGCTGATGTAGTTTAAGTTGGGTTGTAGTCACATGCAAACGAGCACATTTTCAGAAACTAAAATATGTTACCTTTCAAATGAGGTCTCATAAACGCATTTTGGCCTTACAGTTCTTCTAAGCGTATTATATGTACATATGCAAATTAATGCAAATTTGCTTTAAAACAAGAAACTGATCAACAGATTTGGAAATGTTTGAGCTTTCTGTTTGAGTGAGATGAGGAAGAGCTGGAACCAGGCCACGATTAGCCTAGCTTAGCACAAAAACCGGAAGCAGCTAGCCTAACTCCGTACAGAGTTCAAATCACATGCACCTGAAGCTCACTGATTAATAAGTTGTGTCTCATTTGACCAGTCCAGACAGAAACTCTCACACAAGGTCACTTTAGTATTCTGGATATAAAAGAAGTGATTGCATGAAGCTCTATTTGGGTGTGTGGCAGGACCGAATGCATCTATAGTTGACGTTAAAACAGCTCCTCTGACAGGCTTTTAAAGGGCCTCACTTTCCTGATGGCTTTAATTTTCTGTCATCATAATGGTTCCCAATATGTTGGTGATAGCATGTTTCCATTGATCAGATCAGTCAAAATATTTTTCACTTACATTTTCACACTAAAGTCAAACTGCACACTGAGCTGATAGAAGAACAAACAGCCTTTCAGATAAAAGCTCCACTTTAAAAAAAACCACCAAAACAAGGACGTGGCTCCGGACAGGATTGAAGTGAAACATTACCAGACAGGATTGAAATCACCGGGGGGGGGGGGGGGGGGGGATGAAACAAAAATCCTGGCTGGGAATTTGGCTCCATCCCAGTCCAGCAAAACCACCAGAGCACTAATTTTCACAGGCTGGTCCGTCACCTCGTTCCTGCTTGCTCTGTGATCGCTGGTGAAGTTGACTGTTCATGGCCAACACGACCTTCAGGCACCACTGAAAATCACAGCCCAGCGCAGGTTATGTTAAACTCTTCTCATCTCCACTTCAGAAATAAATCCAGTCCAAATGGAGCTTTAGTGATAATAACAGTAAAAGGATTTTTAAAAGTTCAACTGCACTGAGAATGAAGGACTTTTTGTAAACGTTGTTTTTGCCAGAAGCGAAACAGAAATCCTCCCACAGAACAGCGATTCAAACTAATCAAAGGTGGGAGTGAGCGAGCTTTGTTTCAGGCCTGATGCTTCGCAGTGATTTGTGTTAACCACCATCGCTTCTCCTGGAGCCCACACTGACCTGAAGGCACTAAGAGGAGCTAAACCATCAGCAGAGTCTGCGGGTTTTGGAGAGGCCCCGGTCTTAACGTGTCTTTGAATTTGGTGGTGTGTTTTGTGGAGCGGCCTGGCGGAGCGTCGTCACTGTTAGCGGTGTTAAAGGATGAATGAGACATCATGTCTTCATTGATTTCTGCTCACAGGGTTTATTTGGCAGAGGATTATTGTCTGATGTGAATGCTGCCTTGCTCTCCGTGTCATTTAAAGAGCTTGCTCCCCGCTGCAGTCTTTGATCCCGCTCTCTTCGAAGACAGCGGGACGCCGCCCTTCATTCTTCGACTGCAGCTCCGCAGACAGGACTGACTCACAGCAAACAGGGCGACAGCTACCTGCACACCTGTCTGTCTGCACACCTGTCTGTCTGTGTGGTCAGGCTGGATGCAGACCACCTGTGGATCAGGTATATGTAGTTCCATCTTTTCATTACAGTGATGAGTGAATGTTCACGACCAAGTAAAATACTAACGAGTTTAAACATGATAGCAACCAAATTCTTATTAGCACCTAATAATTATGACTTTGTAAGTGTAAGTTAAGATGTAATATCTTATTAATAAATCCTTGTGTTATAAATGAACATTATTCATGTAGCGCTTCACAATGTGCCTGACCACCTGAGCAGCCGGGGTCCATCGTCTTGCTCAAGGACACTTTGACATGTGGAGAGGAGGAGGATCAAACTGCCAACCCTGAGATTAGTGGCTGTATCTCCTGAGGGCGGCAGAGGCTCAGACTGTGACTGAAAATAATGTAATTCAGAAGAAGAAGAAAAAAAAAGACCACTTGAGTCAAAATACGAAACTAGAAGAGCTCTCGAGAGCGCAGACCTCCAAGGCCAATGTCAAAAACAGCAAACACCAGGCTTAAGAAAAATATTCAGATTTATAGTGAATGATCCGGATCCACCCAAAATGTTTCAGGTTCTTCCCTGGACCAGGATCCATCCCTCCACCTGGTTCAAACCGGTTCACCTTCACTTTCTGTGTAATCCTGCTATAAATAAATACATCAACATAATAACAATAAGCTCTGATTTCAGTCATTTAGAGCTAAAAGTAGAAGATAATTATAAATTATACAAATACAAGTTTACATTAAGGTTGAAGAATTTAATTGAAAATCTCAATATCGTCAAGTGAAACATCCAAATCAAAAATCCAAATTTTTTAAATACATACGATGTCAAGTTTTTCATTCAGAAAATGTGGTTGAGATCGGAAAGTGTTTCACAGCTGAAGTAAAAGGAAATTAAATGTTTGTTTAATGTGACAAAACAGGGAAAAGTGACTCAGTGACTCTTACTTTAAATCATCATCACAGGTTAACATCACCTGTAAACATGAAGGTAACAGGTCACCTTCTTTCTACTCTTCACTCATATACAACAAAGATAAAAACATCATCATCATCATCTTCCTCTTCCTCTAACACCCATAGGTGAAACTCATCAATGTGTGTTTGCCTTCCCAAGGTTTTCAGTCTGCAGCACAGATATTACACATTCTGCCTAGAAGTCAAATGAGTGTAGAATTGAATCTTCATTGTTGTTGTGAGAAATTTAATCGCACAAATTCTTCACATTTTCACTTTAAGATCCGCGATCAATGGGCTTCAGAGATATTGTCAGAAATCTGTTTCCATAAAGGTTTAATTCAGTGACATTTGGATTCACAATGACTGATCACTAGACGCTTCAGTCCTTTATGACGCGGGTTTGGCTTTTGATCGCACAGATCATGGTTTTCATCCGCTGTAATTAGAGGATCCTCAGTCAAATCATTATTTTGATCATTTCTAAAGTTTCATTTCATGTATTTATTCTCCTGGATTGAGCGTCCTTCAGCCGCACACCGATCGCACAGGAACAAAAAGTTGCGTCCCCCCCAGGCTCATCTGTGTGAACGCGCTGAGGTCTGACTTACAGCAGGTGCATTGTGGGTTTGATTCGACAGAGAGGCAGGTTGCTATTGTTGTGCAATGAAAAAAAAAAAAAAAAACATCAAACCAGCAGAGTTACAGCAGCCTGAGGGTGTCATGTCGGATGGAAAAGTATGGATGGAAAAGTTTTGTGTTTTGTTTTGGGCAGGGGAGGCGGCAGAGGTGTGATTGATTTCTAGAAAGCCAAAGGGGGCTGCCTACAAATACTAAGAAGAATCTGTTCTCCTGTTATAGGTAAATATATATATATATATATATATATACGGAGTCTGGGTTTGTCAAAACTCTGACTTTAGGCAAAGCTTCTTCTTTTCTTGTTGAATCTACATCCTGCAGAGGTTCTTGTCACCTCCCGGTTCAGGTGACCCTCACCAACTCATTAAACAGACATGCGAGGCGTCGCTCCGCTGGCAAGTCTCTTCATGTGTTAATGGATCAGAGGGAAATTTATCACATGAAGAGGAGCATGATGTTAATGAGGAAACAGGAATAATACGCTAACGGACGTTACATGACGACATTTAATCTGCTGCACTTCTTCCCTTCTGTCCGTCTGTGTCGAGATCAAACTCACGGGGCAACAGATCTCAGTTTCATGATTATAATACAAATAACATTTATTCCTAAAGCATCCAACCGAACCTGCAGACTTTCAGTATCGAGCTCACCATTTACAGATGTTCCACCTGGGTTTGTTTGGGGGGGGGGCAGCAGTGCTCTGTGCTGTACAGTGTCTCTGTGGGATACTTTTCAGGGGGTTTATAGTTGTCATTGCAAAATGTGCCAATATGAGGGGCCGGTGGGGGGGCCCCTTTGCCCTTGGGGGCCCCCCACATTTGCTTCTACTGATGGTGTGACTCTGATTACTGAAGACTGTTACTACAACCACTGCTGCTGCTGCCAGTAACTACATCCACTAGTCCTCGTGCTTTAGTGCTAACATTGCTACTATTAGCATTATTGCTAATCCATCTGCTGCCACTGACTGTACTGACCCGCTCCAGCTTCGTTACTACTGCCGCCGCCACCGCCCTCACCGCCGCCGCCGCCGCTGCTGCTGCACTACCAGTCCCTGCTGCAGATGCTTTGCTGCCATTCTGCCTCTGTGACTCCTCCAGCTGTTCCAGATGCTGCAGTGTCGGCCTCCCGCTGGAAGTCCAGTCGCTACCTGAACTGCTCCTGTTCTCCGGTTGTCTGCGCTCCCTGAGATCTGAACTCTCTCGGCTGGAGATTCGGGCCGTTGCTCGTCATTTCGTCACTGGATGGTGAATTGTACCAGACGAGGGGAGCGGAGCATCCTGGGAGGACCGGCCAGCGTTTTGCCAATATGTTACCGTGGTGACGGCCGGGATGGCTTTGATTCCCCCGCTCTCTCCCTCTCTCTCTTTCTCTTTGTCTGTATGTCTCTCGTTCCCTTTGTCTCTCTTGCCGGCCCTCCCTCCTCTCATCCTCTCCTCCCTCCTCTCTCCGGGTGGGCGGTGTGGTTAATACTCGTTATGTTTGCTACATTCATTATGTCTGACAGTATAAATGGGCTTTTTCTTTTTGTTCTCGTCTGTTTTCTTCTTTTTCTTCTTCTTCTTCTCTTTCTGTCCCTCTCCTCCTTTCGCTCTTGCTGCCTCCAGATCTGATTTTTCTCACCCTCCTCCCTCGTCTCTCTGTTGCCTCTCTCCACCTCGCTGATGGTTGGAGCTTAGAGTCTATTCACCAGAGAGATGAAGCAACAGCTTTCCACTGCCCCCCACCCTCCTCCTCCTCCCTCGCCCACCACTCCATCCCTCCATCCCTCCTCTTCATCCCTCCTTCCCTCCTCTCTAAACCCACAGACACATTAATCCTTTGCTCAGGCTCAGTTTACAGACACAATAGGCCTCAAAGAATTGGACTTTAGATAATTGTGTTGCTATCCCATTTCATCTGGAATGGAATCGCGTGGCGCTCACCACAAAGCTCTCTCTCTCAATCACACACACACACACAGACACACACACACACACACACACACAACACACACACACACACACAGACACACACACACACACACACACAGACACACACACACACACTCACACAGATGGAGTAGGTTTTGGCGAGTGCGGTGCTGTAATTATTTCCCCCTCTATTCATAATCATCATCATGAAAATTCACCACCACAGGCTCGAGTCCACACTCCTGGCCCCGCCGTGTCTGTTTGATGTGTTGTCATGACGATATGGCGGCAATATGGTGCTCGCACGGTGCCTGTGTTGTTGCAAGGGGGTGGGGTGAGGGGGGGGTTGACTGTGGGTAATTAACAGTCGCGCCAATATGGCCAAACACCTGCTCTGGTGGACCTCGCCGGTCATCTGGGTTGGCAACCCCTCGACCTCTCGACAAACGCCAGGAGGCGGGAAACGGTCGTGCGGAAACTCGTTAAAGTAGGAGGACGGTTGAGTCGGAAGTGCGAACAGGTGGAAAGCGTCAGGTGGAGCTCGTTCACGCTCACCACTGTGTTCGCGTCAGAGCTTGAAAAGAAGAAGATATCCTCCCCTCTTCCAATGTACATCACGTGGCCAAAAGTATGTGGACAGCCTCCACCGCTCCGGTTTCAGACTCTCCACCAGCTGGTGGGTCCGGCTGCAGCGTTGTCGTGGGTCTGGCGTGGGTCTGGCGTGGGTCTGGCTCGCGGTCAGCGCTCCAGTTCAGCCCAAACGTGTTGGATGTGTTTGAGGTCAGAGCTCTGTGCAGACCAGTCACGTGCTTCCACACCAAAGTGGGAAAACTATTTCGTCATTGACATGTTACTGTGCCGAGCACATTATTGCCTAACACTATGACATCACCCTGACATCACCCTGACATCACCCTGACATCACCCTGACTCAACAGACCTGCGGCGTCTGAATGGAAGTGGCTGTTCTTTGTGTGTGTGTGAGCTCTTCCACACAGGAAGTGAAAAATAAATAAATGCTGTTTCAGTTCATTTCAATTAATCTGGGACCGTCTTCACCAAACCTGCAACATGCAAGCAGAAATTAATTTGCGTCATGAGATCATTTCTACATGTTTCCCTCATCAAAGCAAACGCCACGCTGGCGACCATGTACAAGCTGCAGGGACCCTGCAGACAAACACCAGACATGTAGTGAATGTTTCTATCTGATCATGTTGACTCACTTTTATATTTGTATTTTCAAAGCACAGTCTGTAACTTCTGCCTCTAGACGTCTCTCAGCCAAAACATGAACAAAAGACGGCGATTGATGACGTCATGAAGCAGCGTGGGATCATGGGAGTTGTTGTCTCCCCCTGGTTTAGATTCCTTCAGTGTCAGTGGTTCAGGAAATCAAACAGACCCGGTGATTATAGAGTTTGAGCGTCGCTGTACGGAGGACACGAGGCGTCTCTGAGCAGCTGGAACCTTTGTGTCTCTGAAAAGGTATGAAGCAGACGTTCAGCAGGTTTTCACCAGCAGCTGAACGATCCACAGAGGTTTCCTCCTCTGCACAACAAACACAGAAACACTGAATAAAACAGTTTCACGTTAACAATCAGAGACTCACCGACACTCTTCAGTGACACAGGACAGGACGTCTCCAGCAGCTGGAGCTGAGCTGTCTCACATTTCCTCAGCTTGTTTCTCTGATAACTTCAGATCCAGACGTCCAGCGACTAAAATCTCTGGTTCAAATACAGACTGAAAACCACCGAGGCGTAAAAAGTGAATCCTAAAAATGTGACTTGAAACTGGGTAAAAGTCCATTTTGAGCTTCTCATTCACAGACGACCAAATGAAACGTCACCATGATTAAAATCACAGATTTCTCTGGTTGAACCGATGGAAACATCTGTGACATACAACAACATACAGACGCAGGTCGAGGTGTTTCTACACGTTTTCATGTGGAAAAGTTACAACTCTGACTCTGAGTCAGTAAACTCACTCACTCACTCACTCACTCACTCACTCACTCACTCACTCTCACTCACTCACTCACTCACTCACTCACTCACTCACTCACTCACTCACAGTTTGTGAAGTTGAGTGACAAATGTGTGTGAAACACGACGCTGCCAGCATTTGCGATCAGTGTGTCCGCGGCGCTTGTGAAAGACGGCAAGCTGTGATTGGTCGGGCTCCAGCGTGAAGGTCGCCTTTTCTCTGGGCTACATCACAGCGAGAATCTGCGACTCTGTGATCATGTGTGTGATGAACCTGTGACCTGGACCCAGCAGGGAATATTACTCCAGGAGAAACCAGCGCTGGATTCTGGCCTGATGCTGAACATCTGGACTGAGGATGATGGAGGAAATAAATCAGAGACTTCTTCTTCTGCTGTTTTGTGATATGTCAGGATAATACAGAGGTAAACTTTTAATAATAACTTGGTGATAAATTTCTTCACACACACACACACACACACACAGCTGTACGCTCAGAGCTCTTCCTCCCTGCCTACATGCTTCACCCTTTGTCCCATTATCTTTTGTTCAGCGTTTGATCCGCTGATTACATAATTGCTATTGTATAATGGTCTTTTTATAAAACTGACCTGCATAATCAGACCGTCTTAGACGCAGCTTCTCTCAAAGCAAAAGCAACATTATGTAACTCAAACTGTTATTTACCGCCACGTGTCGCTGAAGTTTATTGAGATTAGAGTTTATAATTTAAAGAAAATGAATGAAACACAGCGATGGCAGGCGTTTTATACGAACGTGACACGGGGAGATTTGAGTTGAGTCTCTGTGTGTTCAGCTCTAACCACAGTTTGTCTTTCTAAACTGATGCTGGTTACAGTTAATATTCTTGAAATCTGAGTCAACAGAGATTATCCCGTTGAGATGACAGACAGAAGTGAGAGGATCTGTGACGCTGATCAACGTGTCACTGGTGAATGTTACAAATATAATTATATCAATACACAACCTGTTTAAACTTCTTTGATTAAATTTGATTTGATCGTTTTGTATTTTTTACCATTTTAACACGTAGAATGTAATTACTCTGTAAACTCAGATTGTTAATTAACTAATTATAAAGCCGCTCTGATCAGCTCGGCCTCTGTTTTCTCTCTTCCTTTGATTATTATATTATATATTATTTTATATTAATTATACTCACACATTAAATCCATAATCTCCTCTGGATTACTCAGAGGTTGCTCTCACTGTCAGTTTGTTTTGTTTCTGTTCTTCCTTTATGTCATCATGATTACTTCATTTATTATTTATTCATTATTAATTCTGTGTTATAGTTTCTCTGTGTTCCTCTTCATGTAGGAGGTGATGGTGTTGGTTCACTACGGCAACCTCAACTCAACGTATTTCCATTTCAGCATGAGACTGTTACCAGCCTACAGCTTCTGTGCAGCGTCTGTGCACGACCTGTGACCCGGCCGTGCACAGACGCTGCAGGCGACTCGTGCACGACCTGTGACCCGGCCGTGCACAGACGCTGCAGGCGACTCGTGCATGTTGGACGAGGAAACGATGAACAACAACGAACCTTTTACTCAGAGCGACGTGTCGAGAACGAGACGCTGCTGTCGTCACACTAAAACCAGAGTTCAGTGAATCTGATGATGAACGTGATGATCTGTTAGTGAGAGACTCTTTCATGTTTCTATCAGTTTAACTTTTATTTGTTGTTTGCAAAACAGTCATTATGTAAAGTGGGAAAGAAATGTGTAACATGACGAAGGTTAAAATCTTCGACTTGATTTTTATTCATGTTTCCACAGTGACTCAGTTTGTGAATGAGGTGGTTTACAGGTGGGTCAGAGTCACTGCTGTAAATGCTAATATTTCTATTTCCAAGTTCAGGAGCAGAATGAAGGAAAATAAATCTTCATTCAGTTCAGAGGGCGAGTAAAACGACCTTACTCTCTCTCTCTCTCTACTTTTCCTTTTATTCTTTTCCTCTTTCTCTTTTCTTTCTCCTTCCGTCATATTTTTCTCCCTCTGATAATTCCCCCTCTCCCCTCTGCTCCCTCTCTCTCTCCCTCTCTCTCCCGCCTCAGCCCACTGTGTCCCTCTGCGGTCGTCCCCCCTCCGCCCTGTAGGGGTCACTGTGGCTCTTCATCAGCCCCGGCCCCTCGGAGCGGCTGCAGCCCCTGTAGTGAAACGCCTTCCAGGCATCATTTTCTTGGTCAAAGTATAAAATGTTTTTCTTTTTTTTTTTTTGTGCATAATGGAAGCTGGAGAATATTAACGGGGCAAATATCTGATTTCATGCAAAAGAAAATATCTGATGTACAGAGAGGAATATTAAACATGTCTCCTGGTATTGTAGTTTTTAGGACGACTTGGTGCTAAACAAAAAGAGCTTTTCACTCTCTCTCAGGGAGGAGAGGGAGGGAGGGAGGGAGGAGGGAGAGGCAGGTATTACAGCAGCAGCTCGGCCTCCGCTTCCTCCAACACGTTCAGCTACAGCAGATACAGGCACCGAGTTAAAGGATCATTTCACCCAAATCATAAAAAAAAACCTTTATGGAGTCCGGTGTTTTGTGTTTTACCTGCATCGTCTGAAACCCTCCCAATAATGTGAAGCTTTACTGTGACAACCAGACACCATGAGGATTTATATTTCATACAACTGACCTTTAAAAGATGATTATTAAGGTTTTAGTTGACTCAACAAGACAGTCACTATATCTGCTGTATGGGTGTTGCCATGAGCGCCCTGCGTGTGTGCACGTTTAAAGCTGTGAGGTAAGCAAACAGCAGAGTAACAGTAAACCGGTTTATTTAAACGCAACACAAAAGACAAACTGAACAGGTGAAAGGAAACTAAGGATGCAAAGTCTAAACTCAACGCAATCCAGACAGTCGCTGAGGAAGGAAATGGCACAGAGACAGGAAGTAAGACAAACACGAGACACACAATGTAAATAATTTCAAAGTAAAACAGAAACTAAATAAAAATTCAAAGTCCAAAGAAAGCGGAAAAGGTGTAAACATGAAGTCATGAATTGAAGAGTTCAGTCAGAGAATAAAGGACATTATTATTAGTATTAGTATTATATTAATATAACTAGTTAAAAACACACAACATACATATAAGGATAAATATTTACAAAGATCTGTTTAATATTCGGTAGGAACTAATGTTTTAGTGTCGTATGGGGCGGGGCTTGTTCTTGTGGTTGCACCTGATGATCGGCATGTGAGGCAGAGGACGAGTCTCTGAGATGATGGGTTAGGCTTATTTTTGTGTTTCTTTATAATCTTTACAGGTATTGATTAGTAATGATATCAGCGTGATGGTCCACCTGCGTTTCATCGATCGTTAACAAGTTAATTAGTCGTTAATTTAACCGAGTGAAGCCTTTTGAGGCTGATATATTTTGTTTGTATTACATCTGTTGATGTGATTATTCTCTATGAGAATGCTCTGTATTATTGTATTGTGTTAATTTATGATTTATGTATTTTATTTATTCAGTTGTGGCGGCACATGGACGGATGTGCAAAATAAATGACTGGAAGCCAAAGAACGCCTTGTGCTGGTGTTTCAACTTGAGGAGAAGAGAGTTGACGCAGGCGGCGGATAAATAACGTCAGGTTTAATAAGTAGTTTTGCTTTTTTCACACTTTTCTGTTGCTGGTGTGGTTTGTGTTCACATCAGGAAATTAACAGAAACAAACAGTCCAGTTGGAAGTGGAGGTTTTTTCAAGCACTCACAGTCTGAAGGAAATAAGACAAAGAGTTTGGATGTAAAAGCTGTTAAATGTTGGTAAAAAAAAAAGAACAATGAACACAATATAACCCAATAACAAAACCCTGCCCAGGGCCTGCAGAAGAAGAGGCCATGTTCCTGCTCCTGATCTTTACCTTGTTTTATTGTGTCAGCATCCTTCATCAAACTGTCTCATCACTTCCTCACCAGCCTTCATCCTCCCGTCCACGTCACAGCCAATCAGAGAGCAGAGGTTGTTGTCCTCCTAAAGGCCAGGTGAAGCCCCGCCTCCTCCTGCTGTGCGCACGTTACACATATTTCATTCATTCTGACTTTTTAGTAAAAAAATATCGTATGTTCAGTACGAGCTCATCTACGAGTGAACGCTGTCGGAGAGTCTCTCATCACGGCTCCTGCAAACACAACAACACCAACAGAAACCTACAGAAATCTGTTAATAACAAAATCGCAGTGAAACTATTTGTTGTACGAGCAAAAACAACAAAAACAACAGAGGCGTCCGTTATGTTCTCATGTTCAGATCCTCCCACCTGCTCGAAATGACCACTCACGTCACGTCTGCTGCTCTTCTAGTTTACTGGTGTAAACAGAGTCCTGATGCACAACAGCCAATGATAATCATTAGCGCTAATGACGATAACAACAGAGCGCTCATTAAAACCTGATGTCAATGTCCTGCGGATGAAAGAAAACCAAAACAGGAAAACACAAAATGGAAGATATTTATGGATCCAGAGAAAATGGCTTTTCATCTAATGAAGCAAAAGCACATGCAATTTACACACACACACACACACACACACACACACACACACACACACACACACACACACACACACACCAATCTTCATTTGCAGGGTGTTTGTGTTCTCTTGTTTTTAGCCGTGTTCTTCAAAAGAGGGAAATCAGATCCTGCAGTCACAGAGCAGCTGCTGACACACTGCAATATATTCTATATGTGTGTGTGTGTGTGTGTGTGTGTGTGTGTGTGTGAGTGTGAAACCTCCCTGTATGAAGAATGTAAACTAAATGCAGACTGTGATTTTTTTAAATCATCCTTTTAAGTTTGTGTTGCCGGCTTCTTGAGGGCGGTCGACACCACAGGCGTGTTGTGCAGCTCTCTCTCTCTCTCTCTCTCTCTCTCTCTGTTGTTTTACACTGTCAGGTCCATTTTGATTTTGATTTTTTTTTCTCCCTTTGCTCAGTGAAGCGTAACTTCCACAAGCAGCCGTTTAAATCACAACTCTACAGTCTGTTGTGAACACGTGACGTAAATCCATACTTATAGATCAAGGGCCCCAGTTTCACCATTAACTGTCTCCTTTCAGTCTGAGCCGACAGTGAAGAGCTGCACAGGTGGACAGGACTGTTCGAGTGCAGGTGTGGAGCAGAGAGGTCAGCTGACTGACACAGGATCACACACGAACTCTTCAACAGAAACATCACACACTGACTGATGGAGGTTCTGCTTTAAAAGAAAAAAACGAAATAAAACAAAATAACTCGCACATACTGAAATTTTCCTCCTGCACGTTTCTGAAATTAAGCGAGAGAATAATCACAGAACAAAAATAAAACAGTTTAATGATCAAACGCGGCTGTGGTCGTGCTTCAATTAGTGTGAAGCACAATAAGGTTTGGTACAGACTCTGTTGTGGTTTACAGAAACCACCTGTCACCGCCACGCTCCTCGGGACAGGCGGCTCCCAGGGCAGTGATAACGGCGGTCGGACCGAACAGACTGGCGCTTCAGTAGCGCCTTCACGCTTCACCTGCCAACATGATGATTAATGCAGCATCCACATCGTATCACACCGGCTATAATTACTGTTATGTGACAAAACTGTTCACCTCAGCCTCCGAGTTGTAAATCAGAGCGGCAGATATGGCGAATTTCTGACAGCTACGGTATCTCCAAGTTGAAGTGGTAGGTGTCAAAGAAATGGCAGGAAAATGGTGACAAAGACGCAACTGTTTGTATTTACATAAAAAAATGATAAACACTAACGCAATAGATTCAGCTGCATTAAAATGAGCTTCACACACTGAGGTCCTGCAGACACCTGCAGCAGCAGGATCTACCTCGGAAGCGGTCTGAGCTCTTTAGCAGATGTTAGTATCTCTGTGGACAGATGTTGTCACCACAACAGCATCACGACTGCTCAAGATACCGTCACAAAAGTTTGCGGGTGTGTAGTCGAGATCAAAATGGAGGCTGAGTTCGATGACGGGTGCTGCTGAGATCCCACTGCAAGATGTTCTCTGGTTCAACATGTTCACAATTTGCTACAAACACAATAACACAGGATAACAGCTAATTTAGGCTTAATTTCTGGTGTTGCTACAGGGGTAACAGTGTTGTTGGAATAATGCATAAATACAAGTACAAATAATGAGAGGTTTTCTTGCTCTTAAAATTCTGCCAACATGGCAGGAAGGCAGCAGAAATTACAAATACTAAAAGTCGAGTTCAAAGTCTTCATGGTTAAAAGGAAGCAATATTGTTTTGTGGAGGGAGAACTGCTTTCTAAAATTAAAAACTTAAGGCGTCAATAAAAAGAAAGAGAGTCACTGTCTCTCCTCCTCCTCTTTCTCTGCAGCTTAAAAGAGCAACGTGGGTAAAGACTGTGCAGGTGGTGATGATGCGTCCTCCAGAGGCCGAGCCGGCTGTTCGAGTCCCTGATCACATGTTAACACTAATTAAAGGAAAGAGAGAAGGAGAGAGGACAATCTGTGCACTAATCATTGGCAAACATTAACTGTGGATCCAGATCTGGACCTCAGACCACATGACCCTGTAGGACTCAGGAGTTTCCCCCGAATTATGTGCCGTTCTGCCAGAACATGAATGTGCTCAATACATTTCTGGCCCAGTCCAGGACCGTAAAGATGTCTGTCTGTGTGTGTGCTGCAAAAAAAAATCTGGAGTTGGTACACTCTGTTAAATGGGATATTAACAAAGGGGTTTGAACCAACAATTCCAAACAGTCAGCAACAGCAGGCGATTGAGCTTGTGCACAGGACAAGGGAAAGAGGGGGTGGGGGAAGTGGGAGTGAGAGACGGTAAATCTGGCACATGCTAACCGGCAGTGCCAATTTAAGGATTACCAGGGGAAGGAGAATGAGCAGTCTGCCCTTCTGTTGCCACCAGACTGTGTGGAGTTTTGAATGGGGTTGATTGGGACTGCAGACAAGAGACCGGCGACGACGTTGAGGCAAGCGCATGCAGGAACGTCCGCCAGCGGCGTCGTACTCCGGTGGCGTATACGAACTGCATTGTCAAGAAGAAGAGATGGCTGACGGAACAGCTAGACTGTAGGTTAGAAGAAAAAAACGGAAAAAGAAGGTGCACCAACTGGGACTGGGAAAGAAATGAGGCCCTGGCCCGCACCCTGAATGACAGGCACACAGAGAGGGCCAGTAATGGAGACCAATAGGGCCGGTAAAAACTTAATGGATGTTTTGACGGTTCCCCGGCTCACTGCTGTTGCTAGCCTGGATTTGTCCCGGTAGTGCAGAGGACCAGTCCAACTATGGCGGAGAGATCTCAGAGAGTTGAAAGGCATGAAGACGGATGTGGAGGTTGGTCTGTTTTGGTAACAGCCATTAGAACAGTATTGTTTTGCGCTGTTTGCTAATGTCTGTGATAGCTAACCCCAGCTGGTTAGTTAGCTAGCAGGCACATGTGTTACTTACTTTCTAGTTTGTCAAGATGTGTTGTTGGTGGGATGTTGATGTGGAACTCTCTTTATCTTTTACTCTGTTGTGTTCTGGATGTTTGTGTACATATTTGTTTGGTTGAAATTTTGGTGAAAGCTTTTAGTAATCTTCTGTTATTTTGTATGTTTTAACTTCTCAAGGAAAAGTGCTTTATAAATACAGATTATTATTCTCATTATACTAACATGTTACAGTAACATGTAAAGCAACAAAATGTTATTAAAAAATATGAAAAAACTTGCTACAACCTTAATTTTGTTGCTAAATAAATTGATAAAATAATAGAATAAAAGTCAATAAAACCTGAAGCAGTATCAGCTGGGATTTAATGTCTGCCTTCCTCACATCACTGCCTCTTTCTGCATTTCTGACATGCATGTTAAAAAGCATGCACTGGTTGAAGAATATCAAACAGAGGGGGGGTTTATGTGATTTTGCAGGGTCTTTGTGCGTCTCGCCCTCGCCGACTAAAGCCACAAGAAAACAGCTTTGAGAAAAACACCAGCGCTGATCTCCAGACGAGCTCCGAGTGGGAGGACGAGCGAGGAAAGGTGGGAAACAATCCGCTTGCGCCCGTAGAAATTACCACCTTACCGTGAAAACATGCAGCTCCGAAGCCCTGTGCTGATAAAAAACCAAAGAAATAAATAAGAAGCAGCACTCCGCCGCCTCCCTTCCTCTTCATTTATTCTCACCAGGCAGAGTTTATCATTAGTAGTCCACAAAAACATCAGTCATGTTAAAGCGTGCTGGTATTTCACCGTTACGGCTGAAACTGAGGTTCCCTGTGAAAAAAACCAAATGTGTGAAATTCACCATCTGATGTGATTTTGTAGCCTGAGGCCGATTTCAGCTCAAACACTTGATGAGAAAATTCAAGACAGTTTCCACGAACCGAGAGGTCGAGGAGCGTTTCAATAGACGTGCTGTAATTTCTCCATGAGCAGGAATCACCGGTCACATTACGTCTTCTAGGAAAATCCCAATAAAGTTTTGAGCTGTGCAAATAAAACCCAAACGTCGCTCTCCATATAAATCCATGGAAACATATCTCAGCCAATCGGGAGCTTTCATCAGCCTGTTGATCGAGCACCGTCGGCCAGTGAGCCATCGACCCGTCGACCCTTTTAATGTCCAAGCTCTTTGCTCTGAAAGGTGACCTGCAGCG
This sequence comes from Seriola aureovittata, assembly GCF_021018895.1. Lineage (NCBI taxonomy): Eukaryota > Metazoa > Chordata > Actinopteri > Carangiformes > Carangidae > Seriola > Seriola aureovittata. The sequence goes on from NC_079371.1 coordinate 1,451,681, forward strand.
GGGATCAAACCTGCGGCGTGCTGGGTACAAGACACCCCCCCACCCCCCACCCCCCTCCCCGTCTGGGCCTCAACATTCAAGAAAACATTAGAGAAACCTCCATCGACCCTGGAAGAAATAAAACAACTGGAAACAAAACAGAGAAAGAATGAAGAGAATCGAACGAGTGCAGGATTAAACAGGACACAGTCGCAGGCTGAGTCCAGTGACGGAGCTGTTTGAGCAGGAAACCAGTCAGTCAGGTATAAACCAGGAAGGAAACAGTCGTGTCAGGCTTTGCATCAGTCACTCAGTGAAGCAGGGGATCAATGGAGCGGTCGGTCAGTTGCTGACTGGTTGTTGGCTGGATGTTGTGAGGCTCAGCAGGTCGATGTCTGCAATCAATGGCGAAAACAAGCAGAGAAACAACATGCTGTGTGTGTGTGTGTGTGTGTGTGTGTGTGTGTGTGTGTGTGTGTGTGTGTGTGTGGTTTGTCTGAATAGAAGTGCAGTAGAAAAGCTCTCTCTCTCTCTCTCTCTCTCTCTCTCTCTCTCTGAGCACCAAACAAACCGAGCGGACACAAAGTGAGGTTTGTCTCTGGAAACTATTTCATAAAATACAGTTTATGTATCATCTCCAGAGTCGTGCTGCTGCCCTGAGAACAACCTGTGGAGCAGAGCGAGGCCCCGCCCTCACTGAAAACCTCTACATTCAAACTCAGGAGCAGAAGCTGCTGTAGGCCAGTTTTTTTTTTTTAAAGGACCCATATTGTAGAAAGTGAGAAAGTAGATATCCATGTGTAGTGTGATTATAGATCAGCTCTAGCTTCTATATTAATACTGTGAAAGTATCAAAGCCTCAGTCCACAGAGAAATGCACACAGCCTGTATTCAGAAACTGAGCCTTAAAACCAGCCGTCAGGACTTCTGGAACTTTGTGATGTCACAACAAAGCAGTCACCAAGCCCCGCCCACCTGGACCCACCATCCAAACCTTGCAGGATTTGGTTTCTCTGAGTGTTTTTACCTGAAATCTGCTATATTTTTATTGGATCACTCAGAAAACAGTCAGCCAATCAGAAGAGAGGCTCAGAGCCTCCTCTCTTCTGATTGGCTCACCGACCTGTTGTTACTAGAGCTCCAGAGAGAAGCCTGAGAGAGGAGATGTAAAACTACACTGAGATGGTTTTTGGTTCTTAAAACCACAAATAGATCTTCTTATGGAGCCACACTTCAAATAAAACACAGAAGAAGAAGAAAATATGGAGCTTTTAAAACAGCCGAGACAAAGTTTGTCTGTTTTAAAAGTTACATACAGTGTGTTTAAGTCTTTACACTAAAGGAGGAGACACAGCTGTTGTTTCTGCGTTTTAACATCACAGAAAATCTTGTCATGTCAAGTAAAAATACCTTTTCACCATTGTATTCCTTATCCATTAAAGTTACTGATTTCAGGACCTTTTTACCTGAGTTTGAATATAAAAAGTTTGAGGAGAGTATAAGATTTAAAATCGAGAGACAGCGAGTCCAAATGAGCAAAAAGCAAAACCCACAGAAATGACCCTGGAGTCCACATGAAGCAGGGGAAGAAGTAAATATGTGCCAGTTAACAAATATGAAGCCTGTGCTCTCGAGTCTGACAAAGAAAGGCAGAAGGTCTCTGAAGCTCTTCTGCACTCAGTTTGCCAAACAGTGAAGTGTTGTCTCTTTTCTCTCTCCAGCCTTCATCATCCTCTCCCCATTCAGCGCCACACCTCGCTGTGAGGAGACTCATTCTTCTCGTCCCCCGCTGCCTGCAGAAATTGGCCCAGAGGACTAAAGCAGGGGGAGGAGAGGGGGAGGGGGGAGGGGGGAGAATAGCTTCTGACACAAAGCCTCCATCCACTTCAGACAAAACCTTCCTCTGGAGCGTCAGCACAGCCGCTGGTTTAACGTCTGTTACTCTGATAATGAACTCAGTTAAAGACCACCTGGAAGCTCATGAATCAGACTCTTCAAAACCTCAAAGACCAAAGTTCTGCAGCTCAGACTGAGAAACACTGAGAACAGAGAAAAGCAAAGTCAAGCCAAGTCAAGTAAAGTTAGTCTGTGATTTCATGTAAACGCGGAACAAATACAGGGATCACATTTAGCAATGAAGCAACAGGCTCAGCACAGCAGGAAGTGGTAATAACTCCTCCCCTTGAGGAAGGTAGGCTCCTCCTACAGGTGGACACCTGGGTGGAGGTGAGGCTCATTAAATGCTTTATCATCAGCGGTAGAGGAAGCAGCAGCGGGAAGTGAGTCGGGGTGGGCGACCTGACGATCTTATATCACGAACGATCTTTACTTTGACACATGATCTACTTTCATTAAAAGTTGTATTCAGGTATTTAAGTTTAAAAGTTCAGTTGCTGTTAACCAGCCCATTGTTAGCGGTTTAATAGCTAGCCCGCTAACTGCAGCTGGCGATGTTGGTCCTGGTTCGGCTCTGCAGCTTCAGCTAGCTTAGCGTAGCGGCAAGCAAAAGTAAACAGACAGATATACGCATCACAACTTCCAGTCAGGACTTTCAAAATAAAATCAGAGCGGAAGCGGGATGCAGGGATTTGTGAGTTGGGCCGTTGAGCTGAAGTGAAGCGGTTTGTTTCCAGGCAACCATATGCACAACGGATCAGGTGATCACGAGTTTAACTCCACACCTAAATACACCACAACAACTAAAAAGAAAACGGCTTGCTACTAGTTTTGCAGTCACAGCTACAGTTACAGTAAGTTAATTAAGTTCTGCATCTCATTATAATCCATTGTAATCATGATTTGTTGTGTGTGTGTGTGTGTGTGTGTGTGTGTGTGTGTGCAGAACAAACAACACTGTTGTTTAATGAGCAAAGGAAGCTTCTACATGTCTCCTGCTTGTTGTCAGTTTGGTTGAAAAGAACAGAACTAATAGATATTAGTCTAAATATTATTTACAATAAATTTGCAGTATGGACACAACTGTTGTTTATTTGAGCTGAAACAGTCACTAACTGCTGAAACCTAAAGTTTGGTTCTGACAGAAACACTTAGTGCCGCTCAGCTGTTTGAGCGTCCGTCTGTGTGTTCGACTAAATTTCTACTTTTCCAATAAATGATCAGAAATCTATCGGAAACGAGGACGAAGCCTTTTCATTGTGATGAACTTATTAACCTCCCGCTCCTGACGACCCTCAGGACAAACTGTGTGTTTTTAGCTCCAGCACATGAAAGCTTCATCATCGGTGTTTTTTTATTTTCTTATTATGTGTGTAATGAACATCAAAGCCCCTGGAAGCTGCAGTGTTAAAATACAAAACAAATAACAATTTGCATAAAGTCTTTAACCACACATAGTTTACAGTTTTGATGAGAATATTAAATTATAGTGGTTCTCGCTTGCAGAGCTCTGATTATGAACCGTTGTGTTTGTGTGATGCTGATAAGTTTCCTCAGCAGATCTCACACTCATCATTATACCAACACAAGGAATTGGCAATAAAACTGCAGATATATAATGTGCCAAAAAATTCAGTATCCTTTAATTGAACCATTTTCATGTCTGAAAAATAAATAAATAAATAAAAAGTGGCAAGAATTAAGTTTTCTCCCAGAGTCTTATTTCCCTCTGGGTACAATCTATTTACCAGATTTAGACCATCTGCTGAACTCAGACTCTCTTCCAGAACCAGGATGTCTTGTTCTAATCAGCTCAACTATTAATATGTGATCAATCAGGCTGTGTCAGAGCAGATAAATCGCATCACTCGAAGCAGATATTCAATGACTGAACTTGTTGAATAAACTCTATAGTGTCTAAAGGCTGATCTTCACCTGTACCTGTCACCACCTGGACTAAACCCCGCCCATCCGGCATTCAAAGAAAATATGATTTAAAACAAACACAGATTCACTCCGAGCTGTGAACGAGCGACGCGTCAGACCAGGAAGAGATCTCCAGGTGGCGGTCGCCCGAGCGGCGTCGACCGCAAGGCGTCAAAGAAACAACCTCAGAGAGGAAGAAGAGGAGAGAGCGAGGTGCTACGCTCCGGTTGGCTGGTCGATTGATAAATGACTCGGAACCGATCGGAGGAAACTCGGCCTAATGGACTGATCTCCAATGGATCAAAGTTCCCTTTTAGTCCCCGGTGAGGGTCTTACACACACACACACACACACACACTTACACACACACACACACACACACACACACACACACACACCACAACTGTCCCTTTAAGTCATGAGCACGACCCTGACATACGTCTTCCACTTCAAAGGAAGCCTGTTTCCCGGCGTCGTAGCCAGTAGTGATGCAGGGATCGGCTGTGATGTCATCCGAATCCACATGTACGCATCAATAATCCGCCCACACATGATCACACAGGACTAATGTTGCTCAGTAACATCTTACTCTGAAGTGAGAGATTTATTTAAAGTAAAGTTTTTCCTGTTTTGGTAAAGCAAAATAAAAAATAGCGACGTGTGTTTCTATAAACAGCCTGAACATTTTCAATCCTTTCAAACTGAAACCCTGAACGTCTCTGCTGCGTCCAACACAAACCATTTACAAGCTCATGATGACGTTTGGCGGCCGCCCAAAATAAACCATAAATCGAAACAAGTGCAGCATCAAAACAGAGTCTATTTAGAATTTGTACAGTTCGCAGGTTGTGAAAAATCAAAGAGACGGTTTCACTTGTGTCGGACGCGTCTCGTTTGTTCTTATTTTATATTTTTCTAGCTTCAACATTTTGACAAATTCTTTCAAATTCCTGAAACAAACAAAGTGTTTCAGATAAAAGTGGAATTACATCAACATTCACAGAGTTTCCTCATTTTATTTTTTTTTATTTTTTTATGGCGGTCAAAAGTCACAGGTCAAAGGTCACAGGCGTGGTGACCTCACAAATCACAGTTTTGACCTTGTGAATGCAATTATCTCCGTAACGCCTTGAGGGAATTTTTTCAAGTTTGGTAAAAACGTTCACCTGGACTTGAGGATGGACTGACTAGAATTTGGTGGTAATAGGTCAAAGTTCAAAGGTCACGGTGACCTCACAAAACCTGATTTTGGCCTCCTGAACTCTTCAAGGGAATCCCTTCAGATTTTGCAAAAGTGTCTATTTGAACTCAAGGATGAACTGATTGGTTTTAAAAGGTCAAAGGTCACGGTGACCTCAGAAAACATTTGTTTACTGTTACTCAGGATTTCACACACAAATTACAACAAAATTTTACACAGATGTTTAATATTTTCTCTGACTCTGGACAAACAGGGATGTGACCTGGAACTAGTCTGAGTGGCGGAGGGATACGACCACGAGGAGGTGAATCTAGTTCTGAATATACTTCAGGATTCCCTTTGAGCGTCTGAAGAATCCGACTTGACAGGATAGACTTTAATAAACTTCATCGTCCAGCCGAGGAAGGAAAACGCCTCCTCCTGAAGAGAAACCAGGTTTCTAGAAAATGAGTGGTGTAAATGAACCTGTTCGCTCAGTCCGCAGTGAAATACGTCACAATCAGCCGACACTCAATCAATGCGGTGAAACATTTAGCGGCGGTTCTTACTAAATCAGCCGTCCCTTCCCCCGACAGCGGCAGCTTCAGGCCCAGCCGCCGCCGCCGCCGCTCCCCAAAAACCCCCAGCCACGTCTACATTTGGTTCAATGTACGTTGTGACGTCAGGTGACCAAATTACAACGTCCGCTGAACGCCACGATGTCAACGAGCCGACGCTTCATTTCCAACCAAAACATAAACTCAACAACATTTAGAGTCTTTTCATATGAAATAAAGAAAAACAATAAAATAATTTTCAGTGATAATGATTCAAACGCTGTAATTATTTCTCCACATGATGATCACTGCATGAAACAGAAGCAGCTCTCTGTGTTGGACAGTTGGAAGTATTGAGTGACACCCAATACCTTCATGTCATGTGACCTCGGATGACTTGATGGATCATGATCATGTTTAGCTTTAAATACTTATCATATATTCATTTGTGTGTGTTTTGGTCTGAAGTTCTGGGACGGACGGTTGGACGGTTGGTTTTACCGTCTGTCACCGTACGCCGCATCTCATTGGTCAGGAACAGTCAGTGTTAGTCTGTTTTAACCTCGACCTTTTGCCCGAATGTCACGACAAGTGGCCCAGATAAATGAAACCTTATGGATTCATGCGAATGTTTGTCGTGAGTTTTCGTTAGTCACAGACAGACGGGTCGTCAGGTGAGAATCTGAAACCTTCCACTTGGTGTTGAAGGAATTTCACATGTTATTTGAAATAATCCCAACCTGTGTGAGCAGCCCAGTAATCCACTAACACCCCCCCACCACCACCACTGTCCACCCCCCCGACTCCCCTCCACAGCACCTCTCTCCCTCTGCCACCGCCACTGCAACACACACACACACACACACACACACACACACACACACACACACACAATAACACACCAGCATCGCTAAACCTGCCCGTGAAATGGGATTCTCAGGGATGAGAGCTGCTCTTTGTGATCACAGAGGGGGATCCACCACACACACACACACACACACACATACTGAGAGCCTGTGTGTGTGTGTGTGTGTGTGTGTGTGTGTGTGTGTGTGTGCCTCTTTTATTTTGAGATACACACACACACACACACACACATACACAAACACACACATCTGAAAAATGAGACAAACACTTCTTTTTCTCTGAAGGCTCTCTGGAATGGATGTTGTGGGACTCAACTGTTTCTATGGCAACTGCAGCCCATTTACTCCCCATGGTTTGTGTGTGTGCCTGAGTGTGTGTGTGTGTGTGTGTGTGTGTGTGTGTGTGTGTGTGTGTGTGTGTGTGCTCAAATGCTGTGTGTTTTCGTTCATACACACAAACTGTATGCATACTTGTGTGTATACAGTATGTACACTGTGTGTGTGTGTGTGTGTGTGTGTGTGTGTGTGTGTGTGTGACATGACAGCAGCCGACCTGCTCTAATGGATGGGAGTTGTGGCGTCGCCGGTGGCTGATCAGAAACAACCGGAGCCAACATGGCGACATCTGTCGTCCCGCTCTCCTCCTCTGGGGGGAACAGATGTAAACAAACGTATTTCTGCTCTGAAAATAAAAACGTAATAAACAAATCTCAGAGTGTCACCGTGTCACCGTGTCGGTGGCGGTGTGTCTGGGAGCGGTACGTTGGCTGGCTGGAGCGGTTGGAGTGTCGGCGTGCTGTCGCAGGAAGGACTAATAATGGCAAGAAAAGCAAAAAGGCAAGAGCAGGGAACCTGGACGGAGCCGATAGCTTTAACACGCTGGTCTGAGGTCAGCGCTGCAAACACAGTGTGGAAAAAAAACAAGACTCTCTGGAGACTGTCAAGTCGCCACGTTAGAGGCGGCAGCCATGATACTCGTGTCATGACAGGAAACCGACTTCACATCAAATTAAATCTCACAGTTTGATCCAGAATCACCTCCTCGTGGTCGTATCCCTCCGCCACACAGACTAGTTCCAGGTGACATCCTGTTTATCCAGAGTCAGGGAGAATATGAACCATCTGTGTGAAATTTTGTCATAATTTCTTTCTGCAAAAAAGTGTTTTCTGAGGTCGTCGTGACCCTTGACCTTTGACCACCAAAGTCTATCAGTTCGTCCTTCAGTCCAAATGGACACTTGTGCAAAATTTAAAGGGATTCCCTTTATGTCGCATTGTTTTTGTCGCCACGCCCATGACCTTTGACCTCCAAAATCTAATCAGTTCATTCTTGAGTCCAAGTGAATGTTTGTGCCAAATCTGAAGAAGTTCCTTGAGGGCGTTTCTGAGATATCGTGTCCACGTCATCACTGAAGTGACTGATACGATCTCTGACCGGACTCATCACATATGAGCAATCACGGCCACGCCCACTTTACTCTGTAGCCACGCCCCTTAATTTTTAAGTAAACAACATCAACAACAACAACCACACAGTGAGGAGATGATGTTGCTGCACGACACACAGCAACACCTCCCTCCACAGGAGGAAGCAGAAAGGCTGTTATTTCTTTCCTTCTGTTAGTTTGTGGCTGAGAAGGTCAACAGATGATAAACTCTTCTAAAACACTGGAACATACAGAGTCCTTCCACCTCCAATATCTTTAAAGTGGATCGCCTTCAAATTAGAGGATAGAGGAAATGTCACAGCACACACACACACACACACACACACACACACACACACACACACACACACACACACACTCTGTCTCTCAGTCAGCCCTTGTGTGGTTTATAGTGCACTACTTCAAAGGTTATTCTCTGACCTTATTCAGGCTCATATCTAAGGAAATAAAATGGAGGCAGATCAGCGCTCCCTGCTGAACGCTCTTTTGGCAGAGACACGACGACGCGTCTGCTCCGGCTTTCTGCTCCCCCGCTTATTCCTAGAAGAATAAATGAAAGGACATTTTTTTGAAGGACTCTAAACTCAACCGGCTTTATTTCCGCGGGTCAGCACAACTATGTTTTTCTTCATCATTGAGAGCCAGTGTTCTGTGTCGCTGCCGCCTCGTGTCATTTAAAGCACACACGGCGGGTCAGGGCCGACACCTACAGGTGTACGTTCAGCTCTTCACTCATTGTGTCGCCTCTGATTCTCACAAACGCCGATGACGGCCATCTTTTCACAGCCGACAGAAGGTCTGCAGCAGAACGTATTCACCACAACATGAATGTAAAATAATCCATACTTACCTCACAAATACTTAAACTCTTTGATCTGCTCTTTACATTTTATTACTTCCTCTTTGAAACTTTGGTCACATGGTGACGTAACAGGGTTCAGTCTGCTCCTGAATATAAAGCCAACGACACCCGTTAATCTTTTCTTTTTATTATTATAACAGTAACAGTCTCTGTGTTGTGGAGCATATCTCTCTCTCTGTGTCAGACACATCCATATATCAATATTTAGTGTCACACACTCACCTGGAGGACACAAGTCTGGACTTTATATAGATGTACTGTTACCTAGGTAACCTAGAATTACATATGAAAATATTAAGTAACATCAAAAAATTTAAAATATGTACGCTTTAAAACGAACTAATATAGATAAATTACTAACAAAATGTAACTCTGTATTACAAGATGATTAACGTGTGTTTAATGTGACATGTTGCAGTGCACGTCCCCGGGACTCGACCTCTGGGCGTCATGACAACAGACTGAATCACAACCTACGCTTATGATTTTGTAAATCTTTGTTCTGCGTTAATTCAGTAACTCTAATAATAATAATAATAATAATAATAATGATAAAGGAATATGTGATAATTTGATGAATTTGTTTCCTCTTCCTGTCTGTGAGGGAACGATGTTAGAGATCCATCTTCTCATCTGACTCTTATATTGTAGAATCAGGTTTTATTCTTCTTTCTTTTATTCTTATATATACTATAAAAATAAATAACCTACGTCTCTTCATCTCATTTAAAAATGTACCAGTGATCTTTAAAATGACTAGCAGCTCGACCGACATCACACACACTCACTCACACACACACACACACACACACACACACACACACACACGCACTGCTATTGTCTCTTCTGTATTCTCTGCTAATTTCTCCCTCTCTTTCTCTATTTTGTTTCACTCTCATTTTCCCTCCTTCACTGTGCCGTTATCTAACGGCGCTCCTCCGTGATGTCGTGCTACGTGAGGCGGCAGCAGAGCAGACAGGTGAAAGCCACTTTGTCACCACTAAAAACCACCTGCGAGCTCCCAACATGCTCATTAGCACCTTTTTGCTTCTCCTCTGATCGCTCGCCCCGCTGTTTTTCCGCTGCTAACCCCCCCCCCACCCCCCCACTCCCCCTCCCGCCACGCTTTGTTCTAAAATGTCAAATTGCCATCCGGCGCTTGACAAACGCTGACGCTGATTACAGAGCGAGGGGCCTGGACAAACATCTCAGGACACGACGGAGCGGGAAAGTGATGCGAGAGAAAGTCTCTCCAGCCTCTCAGCCTGTCACTGCGAGTGCGTTATTATCGATCCGCAGGTTGCCAGATGTGAGAATGAACCCCCACGTTTCGTAATCTCGTCCAAGAGCATCACACTGAAATGTATTTCCACAGGCATTAACTCGACTCACACTGACCACCCACAGCAGAGCGCCGTCTGGGCCGTTTCACCAGCAGGTGAAGATCTGAACGACGTCAGCGCCGTCGCCGTCGCCCGGTGGCTGGATGTTGAGTCGTTACTGGGAAAGTAACAACCGGCAACTCAACGTGAGACACGCGTCGATCGAACGCTCCCCTCCCAAAGCCAATAATCAACAATTAAAATGAATAAATACGCGTCTAATCTAACTTCACTTCTACCAAACGTCACAAATTTCCAATGTGAGAATAAAATCATCTCTCAGCGTTGTGGCGCCCGTCGCCCCGATCGTCTGGTGTCAGGTGATCGTCCTTCTTCAGTCGGTGTTTTTGACATTCTGATAAAATCAAACGTGTTTAATATTATTGTAGCGTTCAGTGACATCACACAGGATGTAGTGAAAGACCAGCGTTAGCTACATGAGGGACGCAACCGGGCAGTAATTTCAAAATAAAACAGGAAATGATAAAAACAAAGTCTAAACAGTCATTTTTCTATCAATTATCAATTATAATATGAATAACTTCATATAATAATAATAATAATTTCTATTTTCAAAGAGCTAAAAAGTCAGTTTTCCTTCCTGTACATGTAAACCAGGAGCATGATGGGAAATAATCTCAAAATCCTCAGTCTTCAGATCTTCTGGTTATGAGACTAAGAACTTTGTGATCATGACTCAGTGTCGTCACACCTGGAGGTCGGGCCAGAAGTCTGATTCTCTCTGGGTCCATCCCGCCATTTTCAGTGGAACAACTAACGCAGCAGTAGCATGAACGCTTTTCAGCACGATCAAAGAAATGTGTTGTTGATGTAGGAGTTGTCTCTGTCGTCTGTGGCTCTGGAACAGAACCGTAGTTTTTATCACACTTTGCTTCAGCGGGAATAAACAGTCGGTTCGTCCGGAGAAATAATTCCACCTTTGCTTCTATCTCCAGGAGCAGGGAGGTGAACAACGGGATCGTCTCTAAATAAAGTGTGTGTTCACAGCAGTGAAGGAACTTGTCAGGAGAGTCGATTAATGAATGGTTTGGTCTTTTTCGCGGGAAAAGGAGGAAGTGACGTTTGTGACACTCTGACGAGCCGAAAGAGAGAGACGGGTTTTCCAGACGCAGCAGATCTAATCACGAGATGTTAACTCAGGCGTAAAGAGGGACGCGGCTGCTGCATCCTCCCCTGCGTTCACACATGCAGCTGCTCCTTCTTCGTTTGCATTTCCAGCGGCTTCATTACACCGATCGCAATCTCACTCCTTCCATGTAACAACACGCAAACAAAAAGGGCAGACGGGAGCCAGGGGAAGTGAAAATTAGCTCATCCTGAGGTGTAAACTCCCTCTGATTACCGGTGCATTGTTTCAATCAGATGATCAGGCCTCTGCTAACACACACACACACACACACACACACACTCACACACACACACACACACACACACACACACAGGCGGCCGACGAGCTGACAGATTTTTGTCACTAATAACGGTTTAGTGGTGAGAGGTCCTGGTGAGGAGGTGACGACTGACACTCGAACCGTCCCTCCTCTCTCTCTCTCTCTCCTCTCTCTCTCTCTCTCTTCTCTCTCTCTCTCTCTCTCTGTCTCTCTCCCTCTCTCTCTCTCTCTCTCTCTCTCTCCTCTCTCTCTCTCTCCCTCTCTCTCTCTCTCTCTGGCAGCTCTCATCTGCCATGTTGGAGGGAGTGCTGCCATCACTTGGCACCTTATTTATTTTAATTATTTTGATTCCCGCTCTCCGTCCCTGGCATCCCTGGCTCGGGGAAATCGCTGATGGCTGACACCCGTTTGTCAATCTCGCCGCGGCCGCCTGCCAATTAAAGAATGAAAAGTTTTGGTGAGGCCATTAGGAGCGGCGCCGGCTGTTTCCATCGGTGTCAACGGGGGGGGGGGGGGGGGGGGGCGCTCATCGCTGCCCTCTCTCTTTTCTCTTGGACTCGACGCGGCGAGGCAACAATCAGGTGAGCGCTTGCTCTGCGTGTTTGATGTCGCCTGTTTGTTGCTGTTCACTTATCAGCGCTCCCACTCTCCGCCGCCACATTTAGAAACTTCAGCACCTCGTCTTGCAGATTACATCACGCCGGTGAGTTTTTCTCAGGATGTATGAGACCCTGGCGAGTCAGGAGAGAGCGGCTGAGCTGATTGAGCTTTTTCATGCTCCACATGTGGCGGCGACAGTTCAACGTGTGAAACACACAAAGTGAACAAAAACTCAACGCAGGAACATTTTAAATTACCGGAGCAGTTATTTTATTTTACACATTTTAGTTCATTTACTACAACTCACGTGCACTCTGCATTATTACTAACATGGGCAGATTAACCTGTGGGGGCCCTGAGGCAAAATTGAGCTCCTGGGCCCCCATTAAGTCCTGCTGCTCCCCCTGCCTATGCATTATTACAGCACTCCTATGCTGGAATACTACATGGCCCCAGGTCGGCTGTGTGGTAATCTCATTAAACACAATGAAATATACCATGTAAGCAGAATACCAGCTGAAATAATGAAGCTTCTAAAAACTGGATTTTTAATATAAAGGCCTCGTTTCACCAGGACCCTCCTGATGTTGTGGATTAATTGTTACCTGACAAACGAACTGAGGCGTCATCGACGTGGAAGTCAGCTCACTTTGAGAAGTTATACTGTTGCTGTAATCACACTTACATGTTGGTTTACCGGATCTAAAATTTGTCAGCTGATACCTGTTGAAGTATCAAGCCAAAGTTAGTGGGTGTAATATATAATATGTAGATATTTTACAGACGTAGCGGAGAGAGAGTGAGCTGGTGAAACGGGTTGGTGCTGCTGTCAGTGTCGGAGCTGCGTTCTTGAAAGTTATTTAAAAGCTTTTGAAACTACTTTGATTACTCTTTCACCCCGAGTGTCTCAGGTGTAACAGCACCGTGATGAACAGGAGACAGGTGTGTCTTTGGGGCCAAAATTAGCGTGTTCACCCAGAGCCGATAAATACCTGCGACTACCGCTACTGTGTGATTTCACCTGCGAGAGAACGCTGAAGGAACCATTTTCACGTCGCAGTCAAAAGCCAGATGTCAGTGAATGAACTGGGAGCTGAGGGTCTGAAACCTGAAGAGTGGAGGCTGATACTGCAGCACATTAACGCTCCATGGCGTCACAGTCACATGGAAAACTAAGAAAACACATCAGGTTTAGGACGTGTTGTGTGTCACACTGTGTACGTTAGACTGATGGATTCAGATATTCAGAACACAAAAGAAAGCATCATCTGTAGTAAAGACACAATGTGAAACAAAAAAGGCGGGATGCTCCTTTAACGCCTCTTTTCTTTGATGGATGCAGCGTTCACTGAAATCTGCCAAAACACACACGGGCTGCGGCGGCGGAGCCGAATTACATTTTGTTGAGAAAACACAATTCATTTTCTGTGGCGTTGCTAAAGTCGAGGTTGTTAATTAGAGGGAAGCTTGTCTGAAGGATTAACGGCAAGCTCTGCTGTTCATTTCAGAGCTCGCCGCATCACACACCTGCACTGATGGATTATGGGTAAGCACTTTTGTTTGTAGGTTGCATTTTGTGATGAGACGTTTGATCCGGCAAAAGTGTCAAGTCAGGCAGAAAAGCAGGCTAACAAGAAGCCTGGTTTCCTCTGGGTATAAAAACACTGGTTTACTGTTGTTTCCCTGCAAACGCTCGGCCTCCTTTCATCAGCATATTTTAACAGTCATACAGTGAAGAACAAAAAGAAGACAAATTGGGGTTTCGGAAGGACCAGAGACATCAGAATTTCTCTTGAATTAGCAGCGAGTGAGGCGAAGCTCTGAGCTTAACAGCTCTGTTTCTGCAGCAGGAATGTTCCCCAGCAAACAGCGGCGGCGGCTCCTCGCTTCCTCACAGAATAATTGGATGGAAAATGAAATGCCTCTTTGAACGGATGTTCCTTTTGTTTTAACCGCTCGCTGTAAATACACACACACATATACACTATTAATGTCACAGCTGTAGTGATCCAAAAGCAGTTAGTTCCTACCAGAAGCCTCATCCCTGCTGTCAGAGGTCATTAACAGAGGAGGTTTATGTGTGCGTGTGTGTGTATGTGTGTATGTGTATGTGTGTATATGTGTATGTGTGTGTGTATGTGTGTGTGTGTTTATATGTGAATGTGTGTGTGTGTGTGTGTATGTGTGTGTGTGTGTGTGTGTGTGTGTGTGGATCGATGGCAGTGCGATGGTGAGCAGTAGGAGCCATGCTGGCTAATTAAGGCCTCTCCAGCTAGATGTGCCACTTCTGGCCCTGATCAGGCACAGAGCACCACACACACACACGCACCACACACACACACACACACACACCACACACACACACACACACACAGTCTGATTTGAGTGTTAACACTTTGCCCTCTGAAAGTGAATACGTACATTAAGTCATTTTCCATCTCAGCTGTTGGACTTGAACCTGATCTCCATTAAATCTGTATAAAATAAAACATACAGTAGACCAGGAAGAGAAAGTCAAACAAACAAATTCACTTGTGAATATATTTCTTCAATTCATGAGCAAAGATCATCCATTTACTACTTCATGTACACTAGCTCTCCTGCTAATTGGAGGGCTGCTAATTAAAACAGCACTTTGAGACATATCCCACAGACCTCTGAAATCCTCTCCTGTATCACTCTGACCACCTTTATTTCTTTATTCACCTTAATTCAACCTTAATGACTGTGATGCCGCAGTGACCTTTCCTCTAGACTTGATCATTTTCACGGACTGCGTGGCGGCTGGGAGGCAAATACATTAATGGGAAAACGGAGTGACGCTAATGAATCAGCGTTTGTCGATGATTCCACTTCACGAGAAGTCTTAATGTCTGTATGTATGATCGTACACTGTGATTTATGTAAATGTTAACGAGAGGAGTTTTGATCGCACTCGCTAAGCTAGCTTTAGTTAGCCTCTGTGCTAAAATAATTTGCTGTGCTTTAGTGGTCACCTGTGTGGTCGCTCCCTGAGCTTCAGACTAAGGTTTCTCATAATGTAAACTACTGTCTTAAAATGTGCTGAACACATTCAACCTCCATCCCCCAGAGGACGCAGCCTCCTGTTAAGACTTTAATGAAGCTAAATCATCAGTGCGTTGTTTGTTCATGCACTATCTTCATATTTTAGAAGGTCATGATGCTGAAGAGGCTGCAGCCAACTGAGTGTGTGTGTGTGTGTGTGTGTTGAACGCAGCTTAACTTTCACTCATCTGCATAAAAGCATTACGCAATACACTGCAACCAATAATAGTCACCCATGCAAGAAAACTGATTGGACTAGCACTGACCTTCACAGTGCCTCCATGACTGAGTGAGTGATCAGAGTTTATGAGTGACGGCTCACAGAGGCAGTTTAACATTGATCCAGTTTTATGTCACTGAAACACTGATGGATGACCGAGAGCTCAGACACCTATCACTCGCCCCTGAGACGTCGCTGTAACTTTCATACTTCAAACCCTGAACTGAGCTTTATTTATTGGAGTTTACTTCTTTGTCTGTTCGTTGTAGATCTGCGACACAGGCCGTGGATGGTCTCGATAACCCTGACATATATGAGATGGTTTTAAAGGTTCTGCGAACTAGATTTTAAACTTAACGCAGCAGCAAACAACTATTTTCTATGTAAAGATGTGGTGGAGTGATGGCGTCCTGAGCAGCGAACGAAGCCACACCCCCTCTGTGTGTTGTCATCTGAGCTTCTTTTGTTTTAGTATCTGAACTGGCCAAAGCCCGACAGACCATCGAAACATCACAGTTTTTACCAGCTCCGTCGGTGTCATTCGTGCCGCCGGTCCCAGCGGATAAGTCCGAGGTGGAATTTCTTTCCCAGTCCGACCATGGAGCAAATACTAGTCTGGCTTTAGCTGCTAAAGGGTCCAACTGGAGTCAGAACTGCTTTTTCTTCTCCTTAATGTTTCAGTAACTTGATGGTTTTCATTCGTGACCGGCTGCAGTAGACATGATAACGTTAGCTAACCTCCTGCATCCGATATTATGAATGTGTTCGGCAAATGTTGCTATCGCTAGCTAGCTTACTGGCAGCATTGCTGTGGAGCAGATCATTGCAATGCTAACGTGGGCTAACGGTTGTGGCTGGATTGTTTTTTTTGTTGTTTTTTTTGTCGGCCTCTCGTGTTCGCATAGAAACTTTATTCAGTCGTTCTTCTTGTTGTGTTTTTAGTGGCTGCTCCTCATTTCACTTTTTTCTATCAGAGAGAAATTCATTTTGTTGGATCAGTTTCATCAGTCCACTGCCTAATGGGTCCTGCAGTCACACATCTGACTTAAATGCATCTTTCTAATCACCTGAAACACCTGAAGACTGGAAGTCTGAAGCAGGTGAAACAACTGCTTTCAACTTGATGTTTTTTTTTTAATCCTCCCTCTTAAAATTCTGCACATGCCGTTCCCTCCACTGTCCACTTAAATAAAAATAAAAAAGCCCAGCAGGTCAAAAGATGTAGCTGCAAATTAAAAAGTCCAAGAGCAACAATATCTTCAGGCTGTATTTAAAACTCAATGTTTGGCTGGTGGGAGTGTGTGTGCACGGTTTGTGTCTTCTGATCTGATTAGCAAATTAGCTCCTGAAAATAAGACACTGCACGTCTCTCGACCTCAGCGTGAATCCTGATGGGTTTTTCTTTTTTTTTTACATGATTAAAGTAAAGTAGACTTTAAATCTGCAGCTGCTGCTGATCGTGAACAACATGAACGACTGTCCGACAGGAGGAGCTGCAGCGAGACAAAGCTTCTCGCAACTGAGTCCCAGCATTTAAAAACGTTTCCGACCTGAGGAGGAAACTCCTGTTTGGCTCTGACTTCCAGGAAAGATCCTCTGAGAAAACTCCATCAGTGTCACCAGATCTCAACCGAACTGATCGCCTGTGGTTGATGTTGGGTTGTTGTGTTTGGCAGCGATCTCCTCCGACGTCACCAGAGAATATATTTTTAAGTGTTTAGACCTCCAGCTTTTCCTTTAATGCATCATCTGTACGTACAGTGGCTCCAAAACACTGTTTCTTATTCATTTATTGAAGTCAGAAACTTGTTTTTAGGTTTTCCTTATGTTTTGTTTAATCTAGTTGTATTGAGTTTAAAGTGATTAAAATCCAAACTAAAGTTCCACAGAGTAAAACAAGAAGAACTGACAGAGACAAAGGGAGGCAGAGCCGATTGAACACAGGTGAAACACCTGAGGGCGGGTCAGACAGTCGACAAGGAGGGAAACACAGGACAAAGACAGGAAGTAAAATTACCACAAGACACACAAGGGAAGTAATACAAAAATAAAACAGGAAATGATCAAACATAAAAGTCACGCCAACTGTGCCACAGCACACACATAGTTCATAGGTGACATTCACTGTATGAGAAGTCTTCAATCATTAAGACTCTACCGGGTTTTTACCTGCTGAACAAACAGGAAACAAAACCAAAAAAACATTTTGGGTCTCAGAGCTCACAAGGTCGAGTCGATCAATACGTCTTTAGGTTTGTAATTGCATAATGCAACAGTGTAAACGCATCCAAACATGGTGGGCGGATTTTAATTTAATCAGACAAATTCCCTCCAGAGGTCAGAGACGCATTTGGCCTAATTAAGTGCAAAGTATAAATGTAACACGTCTTCATTCGCAGGCAGAAGCTGCAGTAATGAAATTACAGAAGCCGAAAAGACGAATAAACAGAAACATCAGTCAGGATATAGTGATGTGTTTACTGTCTGCTGGAAATGCCAGACACGTAGTGTGGTCGATCAGCGAACCAGCACGGCCGCAGGACCATGTTCTCGCTTTTTACATGTTGTGATCCATAAACAGATCAAGACAAAAACTCTCCTTTAATCCTTTAAACGAGCTCCCTTTATTCCTGTGGCCGCACAATCTCTTAAAGTGCCTTTTTCCTCGTCACATTTTTATCTCTTACATGAACCAGTGCGACAGCAGAAAAGTAAAGTGGGTTTAAATGTCTCGGGGAAGAATCAGAGTCGGCTCCCGTCACGTGACAGCAGTTATTTCTGTCTAATTACCGGGATTCTTTGACCCAATGTGTGTGTGTGTGTGTGTGTGTGTGTGTGTGTGTGTGTGTGTGTGTGAGTGTGAGTGTGTGTGTGTGTGTGTGTCCCTCGGCTGCCGGTGTAATCCCACTAAATGTATGAAAATAGAAGCTCAGCTATTGTTGGAGTCAGCGCGCTGCCTCAGCACATACATCCTCTGACACCATTCGGAGGAGGTGCACCCTGGGATACTCTCTCGCTGGGACAAAATCCATCTCGATCCATCTCCCCTCTGGCACAGCGAGGGGAAGTTTGATTGATTTATCAGGCCCGCGTCTCCCCAGCCTCCCTTTAATGAGACAGTAATAGCCCCTCGGTCGGCCGGCACTCCGGAGACGAATGTGAAGGAGAGGCGAGCGACAGAGATCACAAATGTGGACAGAATATGTAACCCGAGGTACAATCAATCCAACACACACACACACACACACACACACACACACACACACACACACACACAGACAGACAGAGTATTAGAAAGCGAATATAACACAGGCAGCAAGGAAAGAAGTGAGGGAATGATGCAGAGAGAAAAGAGAAACAGATCAGAGGAAGGAGAGAGAAGGAACTTATTACTGCTCATTAACGATGGAAATAAAACGAGTAGGTACAATTTATTGATTGAAATCAAAACAAATGAACCGCTGCTGTGAAACCAGGGTGAGACTTTGGTCCAGAGCGAGTTATTACACGGCCAAAAGTTTGTAGACAACACCAACGTGCCAGTCACACGGTATGTGACGGTTTAAAAGAAAACCACAGACACAGACTTAAAGTACAGTACAGTAGATCCTCATTGTGGCTGAATAAACTATAATAATAATAATAATAATAATGATTAACTCTGATATAACACTAATATTTGCTTTGTCCAACAGAGAAATCGCAGCAACTACTGTCTAGTCAATTTATATACAATCATGGTTCCTAATAAATCTGGTTTTTGACTTTCTGACCAAAAATGTCCAAAAAGAAGTTTAATCAGCACGTTCCTGGTTCCCAGAGGATGACTCGCTTTCCATTTTAATGATCCAGGATCTTTTGTTTTCGGTCTTTTAAATGTTGGAAACTCTTTCATTCATATCCGTAACTTGGGATGTAATGAATGTTCCTGCCTGAAAGTGGGAGGGGCTACAGTCTATAACGAGTTTGGGTTCCTTCAGCTTTCAGTAAAAGCAGCTGTCATCCTCTGGGGATCATGAACGTGCACGTCACCGTTCATAGAAATCCAGGCAGCGGTTTTTCGGATCCTTTGTCAGGAGAAACTTGTGATACTTGAGATACTCCAAAGTCACAAGGGTTCATCCTCAGGGGAGAATGGATGTAAATTAGTTAATTAGTGTCAGTGCGCCCGATAGATTCTTGATATGTTTTGGTTAAAAGTTTGTGTTTGTGATGAAAGTGAAATATCTGCCTCCGGCCTGAAGTGAGTGAGCGAGCGGCTTCATGAGCCACTAACTGTTCGCATGAACCTGAAATAACCTCGGTAACAGCAGTGAACCCAGAGCTGCAGCCGAGGACAGAGAAGAAGAACAGATCAGAGGTGGGGGGGGGGTGGTGGTGGTGGTGGTGGTGGGGGGGCAGACAGGCAGGGGCAGCAGGTAGAGGAGGCGTCTGCTGATTGCCAGCAGCAGTCGGTCACTGCAGCCTTTATAATTAGAGTCACTCTCCTCGGCTCTTAAGCAACAGCTTGCAATTTCCACAGACAACAGCAGCATGGCGGCGAGCCCGGGTGACCTGTAATTGTGTGTGGGTGACGGGGGGGTGACGGGACGGGACGGGGGGGGGGGGGGGCCGGGGGGGCAGCCTCCCCTGCCAACCTGTGATTTTCATGGGAATTAATGACAAAGTGTCGGCCACGTAATTTCCTTGACACTCTATGCCGGGGGTCGGGGGGGGGGAGAGGTGAGTCGCTAACCTTTAAGTTTACCATCCCCTCCCCACCCCCCCGACCATCCGTCTCCATTTTGAAAGTATGAAATGTTACAGAGCAGAGGAACAAACAGCCTCGGGAGTTGAAACGCAGGACTCGAGCAAGTCGCTGTTTTGCGTCACAATTTGTTGTGTCATCACATGTCCCAACGGGGGGGGGGGGGGGGGGGGGGGGGGGGGGGGGGGGGTTGGTTTTTTATTTCATTTAAAAAAGGTCAACGTTATGAGACGAAAAGATCCTCCACAGTTTGTTCCCGGGGGTCATACATCCATTCAGCAGCAGCTGCTTTCAACAGTTTGATGTTGCACTTTGCTTTTAATATTGTTCTTTCTGAGCAGAAACACAGACGTTGCCTCCAGAGACGCTGCTGCACTTTTATGAGGTAAATCAAATTTTGATTCAAAATTAAATAAAAAAAGATAACAGGCTGTGAGGAGAGGAGAAACACATGCAGGGAAAAGTTTCAGCAATACATTTAAATTCACACAGAACACAGTGGCGTCGGTCACCGGTCACCTCAGTGGGAAAACAGGGGTCTTTCTTTACGGGGGGATGTTCTGATGTAGACGGACGGCGCTCCGGTCAGGACGGAAGGAACAGCTTCAATCTGCCGGACACGTCCTTCTGTTTTTATCTGTCTTAAGGTGGGCCTCAAGGCGCTCGGGCCAAACATCCACTGAACCAACTGATCAATCGTGTCCACCGCAGAATATGGAGGGGAGGAGTCACCGACCTCAGTAGGGAGCAATATGAAGCTTGAGGAATCCAACAGAAGTTTTTTTCGCCCGTGTAAACGACCCAGAGAGATTTTTTTTTTTTTTTTTTTTTTTTTTTTTTTAATTGGGAGTTTTTATACACATGAAAAAAAAATTGTGAAAAAAGTTTCTCAACTGAGAATTTTTTTGTTTTTGTGAAAAAGTTTGTTGTTTTTACATTGTTTTGTGGTTAATTTCACAGACAAGAAAAAACATTTTCCAAAAAAAAATTTCACAAAAAAAAAAGTTTCTCCACCAAGAATTTTTTTTTTTCTTCTATTGGTGAAAAAAAACAACAACTAAGTTTTATTTTTCGTCTTTGAATCAGGGATGTTTATACAGATGGGGAAAAATATTTGAGAAATGATCGCCTCTCAAAATATTTTTTTCACCTTCAGAATTTTATTTTATTTATTTTTTGGGTGAAAAAAGTTTTTTTTTTCTTGGCGTTTTCACAGACAGAAAAAAAAAGTCTGAAACAAGTTATATGTATATATGTATTTATACGTATATATATATGTATATTGTGTGTATATATATATATATATTGGGGGTGTTTATCCAGATGAAAAAAACAAAAAAAAAAACATTTCCTCACTTAAATGTCAGAAACGTGCGTGTGTGTGTGTGCGCATGTGTGTGTGTGTGTGTCTGTGCGCATGTGCCGGCTTTACAGCTGCTAAGAAAATGATGACATTGAAAAGCCCCCACACGCTCTGACCAGATGACGGCGGGTTCTAACTTTTCTTGACATTTTCAGCAGCTGGTAAAAATGAGGCTGAAGCTGAACATGTGTCTCAGCAGCTCAGGCAATAAAAGGCTTATTGTGATTTCTGTATTTCTCACGTCTGCTAATTCCAATCCATTGTCTAATAGATCCATATAAACTTATTAATTTATTTTCTATCTTATTATATTTGTTTCGTTTTGTGGACTGGGAGCCTGTGATGTTGCACTTTGTACAAACTGGATCCCTGTTTATCTACATTGTTGTTGTTGTTGTGTTTTTTCCCGGCGTCTCACTGACTCAGTCTAGTTTCGTGCGGTGTGCATACGGAGCGGAGCTGTTGCATCATGCTGAAGAGCAGCTTACAGAGTATTACAGGCAGGATGGACTGAGTCAGCGAGCTGCGTTCTGTGTACCATCCTGCTGGCTGCTTGTACCCAGGGACCTCATTAGTCCGAGCGGACCGCTCCGCGGTCACTGGTGGCTCCTTTGAGGGCGGGCAGACTGCCACAGGGACCTGCTTCGTACCCGCTGAGGGTTCAGAGCTGAAAGGCCAGAGCCGCGACCTGAGACTCCAAATAGGCTGACTGCCTCGCCGGGGGAAATCAGGGTGAGGGAGGATGACACATCGGCATGCTCCAACACTTGTTTGGAGTTCAGAAGGTAACAGCAGGTAGACACTCGCCTGCGGCTGCACCTCAGATTCCAGAGTTTACTGCGCTTAGAGTTTGTTTGTTGAGAAAAGTTTCCTCAGAGAAGAAATCTTTCATCTTTAGACTTGCATTGTTGAGTTGATAACAAACACACAAGTCTAAGAAACCTTTAAGGATATGACTTTAACTTATATTTACTCCCTCGGAGCTTCACCTCGCCTTAACCTAACCTTAAAGAAAGCATAGATCCAGATTAGCTTCTGCTGCCTTTAAGCTCAAAACACACATCAATGAACAAGACTGAAGCGAAGGCGATATCTGTCCTCATATCTCAGAACTGCCTTTTGTCCCATGAAGGATCTGATATTACCAGTTTGCATCCATCTTGTAATTTACTGCCCTCTTGTGGCAGCAGTGGATTATCGTCTCTAGAAGGTAGCTTGACCACCATCCGTTAACTGCATGTATTATTTCTTCTTTTTTGTCGACTGTTTCCATGGCGATGTTCAACTGTTGTCGTCCGTTCATACGCGAGAAAAAAAAAAAGAAAAAAAGAAGCTATTAGTGTTAAGATTATGAGGATGCATGTAAACAAATCATCCCGCACTTATCTGTAAAGTGACCAGGATATGAATCAATATCTGAGCACGTAGGTGTTTGTTCAGAATGTATTTCCACTGCTGCCGTTCGACCCCGACGTGACGCATGTTGTTATAAAAGAAATGACGGAGTTTTATTTTTTACATATTTTAGCCCGTTGTTCCTCCTTGTAACGCTGTGGAGAATTATCAAATCACAAGGTCTGTCCTCACATTCCCCGACTGACTAATAACACTTGGATTTCTGTGACTAATTGCAATTAATTAGTCACAGAAAACCAAAGAGGGCGTAAGTCGTTTCATCAGGACGATCTCCTCAGACCTCGGGCTCATTAAAGACAATAGCATACTTGTGTATAAAGTTGTGGCGTCAGACGTGCTCATTTTCTCATTAGTCGACCAAGAGTCTGACGATTGATCAGTCAACCAATCAGCTGCAAAGAAGCAGCCGTGATTGATCAGCACACACCAACGCTGCAACTCTGACAACAACAAATACCAATTTATTAAGATCAAGATGATTCACTGAACTGAAGCTGGCGTATACGTGACATAGTGAACAGTTTGGCATAATGTAGCATGTACTGAAAACAGCTGTAAAGCTCCAAACCACTAATTGTAATTTATGGCCAACTGGGGGAAACAGAACAAGC
Organism: Seriola aureovittata; assembly: GCF_021018895.1. NCBI lineage: Eukaryota > Metazoa > Chordata > Actinopteri > Carangiformes > Carangidae > Seriola > Seriola aureovittata. The sequence goes on from NC_079371.1 coordinate 1,475,209, forward strand.
TGAAAACAACACAACAGCTAACATATTATCACCTCATGAAGCCATTACAGCTGACGGTTAGCAGCTCCTTGTTTACACATGCAGCAAACATTGCGCTGAATCCAATTTGCGTGGTGTTTGCTTCCACCTGATGAGTGTAAAGACTCGCTGGTGGTGGAACAATCAGCAGCTGAGGAGCCAGAGATGTGAACCAGACAGCGAATGTGCTGCAAAACCAAAACCATGAGCTAAAACAGGCTTAAAAAAATCAGTTGTAAGTGACAGTTGGGTTTCATCCGTTCTTGACTTACAGTCATATATCAAATTAAAATTCAAAAAGTTCCAGTTACACATTTCCTTTAAAGTGTAGCTTGACTTTAACTCCAATAGTCTCATCTCACATCTTAAAGCAGCTATGTCTACGTTTTTTGCTATTGCTACATAGCTAACATTAGCATTAACAGCTGTTTACTTAAATGCTGTGAGTTCAGCGTCAATCCTTTATTTACCCAGAGGTGGAAAGCGACGCCCGTGTTTGCTCTTGTTTTGCTTCACTTCTTTCCTTCTAATGAAGTTAGCATGCTAACCAGCTAGCAGGCCTGTCTCATCACTGCAGCGTCCTGTCTGCCCTGAACAAGTAGCTGCTCGGACGGCGCAATACAACTTCTTAACTTTGTCTATTGGGTTTTCTACAACACAAAAATGTTCAAAAACAAGTTGCATGAACAACGTTATAGAAAAGATGTAGGTAATATAAAAAGAAAACAAAGCTAAAGATAACATGTACACGTTGGCCACCAAATAATCATTATATTTAAATACAAAATTAACAAGATGTGAAAGAAAAAAAACAAACAACATCCCAAACCCACTAAAGGAACATTAGAGCAGCTGGAGACGTTTGATTTCAGCCGTTACTGTGGAATAACTGCAAACACCAACCCGTCAGTATGTGCAACAGAAGGTTCTCCTGTTTTATTAAATTTGGCAAGTGAACCGTTCATAGCACATCTAATTTTATTTTTAACCATTTTAACAAAGTAAAACATGTCCTTGATCCATAAAAGGGGGGGGGGGGGGGGGGGTACAGGTGATTTCCACCTCAGTAAAATAAAAAATCAGACGTCTGGCTGATATTTTGGAAGCAGCAGAGCAGGAGCTGCTGATGGTTCAAACTGAGTCCTGACTCAATCTGAAACCAACATGTACGTAACATGAATGTGAGTAACGGGCTTGGCGACATCTATAGACTTCAGTGACTTCAGTCGCAGAATGACGTCACAACGTGAGTAAGATCGTATTAAACGTGAGATCAAACCCTTTGAAATAAAAAGCTGAAACCACCGATCTGTAAATACCTGAGGAGATGACGTGCAGGTAAAATGACCTTCTCACAGAGCTGCTGAAAGGATGCAAAAGCGTTATAAATGTAAAGGTCACCGAAAGTCTCTGACGCCAGGCACACGATTGGCTGAGAAGCGTCACGTGACAAACGTTGAAACGGTGGTTAAAGAAACAGAAACGCTCCAACAAAATGGAATAATTCTCAATAATTTACAGGTTATAAAATCAAAGAGTTTTCTGATTTTCTATCTCAGTCCAATTTAGAAAAATATTTCGTCAGATATTTTACATGTGAATTTTAAGAAATAATGTGAAAGTCACAATCTGGTAAAAGCCCTAACACATTTCACAAGAGATGAAGTTACATACCTTCATACGCGGCTGTTGGATCAATGAAAAGAGAGAAAACTTAACACCAACTAAAGTAGTTATCAATAGAAACTTAATAAACAACACTTTGATAATTGGTTTGTTTCAATCATTGCTTCAGTTAAACTTCTTTCCAGCCGAGTCACTTCCTGCGTTTTACCTGCAGGTTTGAATCAGAGCGCGGCGGCGTGGGGAAGGTCGTCGCCGTCGTCGTCCACCTGCCGCGTTCCTCCACTTCTCCTGACATTTTATCGGCGCCGGCTTCAGGCTGAGAATGTCAGAAATATTCTTTCTTATTCCTCTGTCTTCGGTGCGCTCCTCATTTTCAATCTGTGGGTGTACAGTGTTTGTGTTGCATCTACATTCCAATCCGAGCGCGCGACCTCGGTGTCACTTCGTTTCTGACAAAGCAATCAGGTAAAAATGGGTCTGAAATGGCAGATTACTTGAGACGGAGCGGCGGGCGGAGGACGCAGGCGGACTGCAGGCAAATTGCCTCTTTCAGCACTTAAATAAAGGCGAGAGGTCAGGAGAGGCTGAACAAGAGGCTTCACACACACACACACACACACACACACACACACACACACACACACACAC
>NC_079371.1:1480000-1545000 GCF_021018895.1 Seriola aureovittata
TCCCTCCCTCTCTCTCTCTCCCTCTCTCTCTCCCTCTCTCTATCTCTCTCTCCCTCCCTCTCTCTCTCCCTCTCTCTCTCTGTCGCTCTCCCTCCTTCTCTCCTCTCTCTCTCTCATCGACAGGTGAGTGACAGTAAAACAAAATTAGACCCTGAGGAAAGACGATCGGTCCAATTATTACTTAAAGAATAAATAAATTCTCCTGCCATGATCCGAGCTCGTCCCTTCCCTCAGAAACAACCAGCTAACCAGCGGCGTGACGGACCTTTCATCGTCATGGTAACAGTGAGCAACATGTGGAACGGTCGCGGTTTCACCGGGTTCACACACGAAGAACGGCTCGGACGGGTTCAGGAAAAGGAGCTATCTGTGGGTTTAGCTATTGCTACGTAGCTAACGTTAGCATTAGCAGCTGCGAGTTCACACATCGAACTTCATTCCTTTACTCACCAACATCTGTCTCCAGAGGTTGGAAACAAACACCAATGTAAATATGTTGTAAAAGAGGAGAGAATTGAGAATTATCAGAAGGTTCACACAGTCATTTGATCCATTTTTAATATAAAAGTATTGATTAGTGCAGCTTTAAAAGTTGAACTTCCTGTTCTTGTTATCGAGCCCGTCAACTCACAGGAGCTGTGGCATTTAAATTTAGTGATTAAAACACTAACTTTTGGAGGCAATGCAACAAACCTGAACAACTCAAACCCTTAAATAAAATAAAAATTAGAAAGTTTGGACCAGCAGCTCTGAAACCATCTGAGGACTCACAAACGGACTAAATGGTTAAAGATTATTTTCAGAGAACACATCCAGTACGAGGCGTGGCGGCGAGGAAGAGGCAGCACATCGCTCCATCTTTAACTAGAGGCCGGCCTGTCACTCGGCCCACCATCCAATATACTCCGATCAATTTACCATCCGCTGCAATTCAATGTGACAGTAAGACAAATCGGGACTTCCAGTGTAAAATAATTGAAACAGACGCTTATTTGAGCGTGCGGGGGCGGCCGGAGAGAGCGGCGTATTTTGCATCAGCTTAATGCACTACGTCTGTCCATGTCAGAGATGGATTGTGGTGTCAGAGTTATAGATAAGCCTCTGTTTAGTTAGCCCCGTCGGGAGGGATGAACATTGTAGTCATATTAAAGATAACAAATGTTTTTATCCACGTCACCGCGGCACGGCAGACACACGGGGGGGGGGGGGGGGGGGGGGTAAGATGCTCGTATTCCGTCAAGTGAATTGTAATTGCTATTCGCCAGAGGACACATAATTGAAAAATTGGAAGAGAGCAAAAAGTCAGCAGTGTCTGCATTGTAAACAAAGATTGGACCGAATCCTCCGCGGTCGTGGGCGGCGACATCAGAAGGTCCAGAAGAGAAAAAACACATAGAGAAAAAGGCTCGTCTCTCCTCCTCGACTCAAATCCACTTTTACAACAACAACAAAAAAAAGAGGCCTTTTGGTAGCAGGGGATTAAACCATGAACACACACACACACACACGCACACGCGCACACACACACGCGCACACACACACACACACACACACACACAGCGAGCCGCGGTGTTGGGAGCCAAACAGAGCCGCGTTCCAAAGAAGTGGTGCTTGAAAAGAAAAAGGTTTGTGGGGGAAATGAAGAAGGTGAATTTGGATTGATGTGAATCACGCTCGCCACTCTGGCCTGGAGCTCGTCCAGCCGCGGGATGAATCGCCTACCTGTGTCAGAGGGATGTGTGAGAGCGGCATCCAACAACAACAACAACAACCCCCCCCCCCCCCTTTCCAACCACCACCACCATTACCCGCCGCCCACGCCTGCCTGGCCGCCAGGCATGTTTCAGTGAGGATTAGATCGTATAATCAAAGGCATTCCACCTTCAGACTGGCACAACCTCAGGGTCTCCCTCTTCCTCGCCGCTCACCAGAGCAGCGCCGAGCGTCTCGGGAGCCAAACCGTGAGTCAAGCAGGACGATGGGAAGAAAGAAGGGTTAGGGATGGGTTACTGCAGCCGAGCGAAACCCACACACGGCTCAGGGAGCGCTCGGCTGGGGGTGAAAGGTCAGGTAAACTCGCCGCCGCCCGCTCACCGGCCCCGCTAATCCAGCTGAGAACTGGAGAGTTTTGGGGAGTGGGCGGATAAACAGGTGGGCGGGAAGGTTAAAGCACGTTTCCACACATCTGCAGCGTCTCCAGATGTGATTGGCACTCTGAACGCCCCCTGCTGTCAGGTGAGACACGTCTTACATCACATTACTATCGACACAGCGACAAGAAGAAGATCATCCGACTGTGTCTGAAACTCTCGGGACTTCAGGGTTTCTCAAACAGTTTTGCTTTTGACATTTTTCTGATCTTATTTGTGGAGATTTTTTTTGTCAACATCCCAATGCAAGAGAATTTAATTTGTGCTGTCGAACGCTTGAAGAAAACCGTCGTGTCTTCCCCAGAAACACGGTCTCTGTTGCTTCAGTGTCCTTCACAGAGACGTCAGTGAAAACACAAACTTAAGAGGCAAATATCTCAAACCCTCGGTTCATGAACCGTCCACAAACTGCTAAATGCTAAAAGCCTGAGCGGAACAATTTAGGATTTTTGAACTGAACCTGTGACTCAGAAAATGTTTTCAGATGTGTCCGAACGTATTCACAGGAAAACAGGAGCAAATACTCAGAAACATGATGTAGAACAGAGAGAGAAAAAACATTTCATTGATGCAGTTTGGATTAAAAACGTCTTCACGATTTCACTGCAAAGTTTCTGTCTCAAGATCTGGAAACATTTCTGTGGGTCACGTGATTCCTGAAGACAAATGTTCATGACACCGACACACACACTGGACTCTAACGTTCTGGTGTGAGGTATTTAAAGTGAAACATAGTTTAAATGTCACAGCAGTTTGCGCTGATGAAAATGAATGGTGGTGGTATAACTACTTTTGGAGGATCTCTTTCTTTCTAAAATAAATAAAGTTTATTTTAGAAAGTAGAAAATAAGCGAACATGCATTTGTTATTTGTTGCATAAGAACTTGAAACAGGAAAGTGGGTCTGAAGGAGGGAAAATCTGTTGGATGATAAAACGGAGGATAAAGAATAAAAAGTAATAAATAATTGAAGGTTAATATTTTATAAAAGCAGGTTTCCAGTTCTGGTTTAAATTTCACACCTGCAGTTCATTTCATCTGGACCAGAGGAAAAACTGTTCATTGTTTGTTGTTGTTGTTGTTGTTGTTGTTGTTGTTTTAATGCTTCTAATGCGGCGACACGAAGAGTAAATTACAACCACAGCAGCTTTTGACCGTCTGATCGATCAGGGAAAATCCCCATGCACATATGCAGCATGCGTTACCATGGTTACCAACAGAATTACATAAATGTACACACGTGGCTCATACAGATCAATCATGAGACTGTTGCATGAACAGTTCACAGTCTGTTCAGTCTAAAGATCTGCTGTTACACAATACTGCGGTCGTGGTCGTGGACCAGGACCCTGTCTCAGAGTCCACCTGGACCAGGACCCTGTCTCAGAGTCCACCTGGACCAGGACCCTGTCTCTGAGTCCACCTGGACCAGGACCCTGTCTAAGGGTCTACCTGGACCAGGACCCTGTCTCAGAGTCCACCTGGACCAGGACCCTGTCTCAGAGTCCACCTGGACCAGGACCCTGTCTAAGGGTCTACCTGGACCAGGACCCTGTCTAAGGGTCTACCTGGACCAGGACCCTGTCTAAGGGTCTACCTAGACCAGGACCCTGTCTCAGAGTCCACCTGGACCAGGACCCTCCTCCGGCGGTTGAACTGGACCAAACAGGTTAAGTGTGAAATGTACATGAAACAAATCTAAAAAATAACCTGACCACTGAGAGTTTCTGAGAGCGGAAGAACATCTGTGAAATTATTCAGCATTTTTATTCTGAAAACCAAATGAGTGTGGTGACGGAGGTCTGCGGGGAATCAGTGAGTGTGCAGACCAAAGAAAACGTTTTCATATGAATGTGACCTCACTGTGTTCAGTTCAGATTTTATTTAAATCACAATCATATTTAATGTTAATAAGTGCTGATGCATAATTTAATGGGACAAATAACACCAGCAGAGGTTGTAATTAAACACTGCAGGCCTCGCACACGCCTGTGTGTGTGTGTGTGTGTGTGTGTGTGTGTGTGTGTGTGTTTGTGTGTGTGTGTGTGTGTGTGCGTGCAGCAGGCAGGTGAATGCTCTCGGTTCAATAAAATCTATTTTTGTGGTTTAATTCCTCCTCCGGCGTTCGGACCGACTCTGTGATCCTCAGAGGTCAATGTCACCAACAGCAGCAGTAATGAGGCTGGAGGTCAGAGGTCAGAGGTCACCGCAGACAATGGCTGGAACAAACATTCCCGCGGCCTTGAGTTCAGGATGAAAGCCGAGATCGAGCCCAACAATCTGCTGAGGTCAGAGAGGTTCACTAGACGACGGACGCGTCAATCAGAAGAAGGCGGGCGGCGGCCTTAAAGGGACATTTCCACATCTTGACGTGTATTTTTTTTAAGTTGTTGTTGGAAATCTCAGGCGGAATCAGAGGTTAGCTGCAGCCTTTGTTTACGCACGTCCGGAGGTTTGTTTCTTACATATCTGGAGGTTTTGAAGATTTTATTCAACTCTTGCAGCTATTTTGAATCACGTAGCGCCTTTAGTGCTAATGAAAAGTGGTAATGAGACACTAACGTCTAACTGGGTCTGATGAGCGGTTGTCTTGAATAATTCAGGGAGTGAATTAATGTATAGTTGAACAGTGATAGTTTATTGCCTCACAACAACACACAAGACTTTAGTTTTAGAAGAATGAAAAATAAAAAACCAAATAAGAAAATCAAAAGAAATAGTCCGTTGTGGAGGTGGAAAACCTCCAATGGATGTTCTTTAGTTCACTGATTGTTCCTTTAATCCTCAGGTTCTCCTTCTGATTAAAGAGCTCAAGAGTTCAGTTCAAATGTTGTTTCTTGTTGTATCTGTTCCAAGTGGCTTATAGTGTCTCTACCATTACTACCCGGGTAGGATAATTAGTGTGTGTGGTCTTATCTGTGATCTGATGAAAGTGGGCAGTTCCTGCGTTTGGCCAACACCGTTTCTCCAACCGTCCCCAGGGTCACGGGCTGGACTCGCCATCTTTCATTCTTCAGATTCTATCTGGTCACAAAAGAAACCAACATACACAGATAGTGAAGGATAATAAGTTATTCTCTTTATGTGTCTGAGATGAGATCTCATTAAATTCTTTTCTCTCTCAGAATATCACACATCATATAATCAACAACTAAGGATATTCTTGGACTACAATGACATTTTAACAACAACTGGTATTTTTAACATGAACCATGAATTTCTTTAAAACAGATGTCTTTATAACTTTAACAATAAATTATTTACAACGGATTTTCCCTCTGTCACTTCAACATTTGTATTCTGACAAACATATTGCTTATTATGAATTTCTTATGTCAAAACAATTAGTATTTTAACATGTACATTAATTATTTGCTTCATTGTTATTCTCTATGCACCATTTTAACATACTGATAACTTAATCATGAAAATGAACTAAATGATCCGTTATGATTCACTTAACATGTACATTTAGCAACTAAGATCAATTAAATGACCATTTAATGGCATTACAAAGCATTTAAGTGCATAACTTGATTAAAACATAACTATTTTAATAAAAAGAAACAGTGCAATGGTCCTTTAAAGTTTTGACACGACATCGGTTGCTCCGTTAGCCAGAGCTAGCGATTAGCTTAGCCATTAGCTTAGCCGTTAGCGGTTAGCGATTAGCAGCTAGCGATTAGCAGCTAGCGATTAGCAGCTAGCGATCTTTTCAGACTATAAATACAACGATACAGTTGCACCAAAGCATGTAACAAACATCAGAACACATTTTCACAGTCACCGGTTGGTTTTTTATGAAAAGTATCTTGACTCAACAGTAAGTTGTAATGCAGCTTCCCTTCAAAGTAGCTAACAACAACAACAACAACAACAACAACAACAACAACAACTAGCAGACAACGAGGTCACTCACAGTTTCTCAACATTAATAACTCGGCAGAAGTTGTCTCCCTGTCGCTCACAGTTGGACCTCTATTAAAAGAGCCAATTATCAGCGTGGTGACGTGAACATTAATCCGACTTTTATGACTGTTTTTGCGGCGTTTCCCACCAGGAAATGCTCGGCTTTTGTTGACATGCTCACACACAGCTGCTGTTTTGGGAGTGAGGTGACAGGAAGTGCTGACGTAGCCGACCTCAACAGTACAGGTGCACAGTGTAGATGCGCCCCCTAATGGGAACAACGTGTAGTTACATCTCTTGTTTTTGAAAGAGTCTCATCCACATGACTCTTTCCTTTCTTTGCTTAATTTTATTATCATGTTTTTTTTTTTTTTTAAAGCAAATTTCAATCTTTGTGTCATCTCTCTCTCTTTTTATTTATTTTGAAGATTTTACTGCGACGGCCTTTCTGTGGCCGACAGACGCTTTGTGCCACAGGAAGCTGAAGGCCGCCACGTCCTCACAGCTCGGAGACAACCTCGCTGTGAATTTAGATTCCTGTTCGCTCTTTCCTCGCGGCTCTGAAAAACTTCGACCGTTTGCTCAATCGCCACAAAAAAACAAAACAAAAGGTGATTATTTCCTGGGAGCGCAGAGAGCAGACTCCACACCACTTTCGAGGAGCAGGAAGAAGCTGCTGATTGCACAGGAAGAGGAACAGGGGTCTTTAATTTGGAGGCCTCAGTGGTGCTCAAGCCTTCAGCCACATGGGGAGTTAATCAGCACTTGGGCTATAGATAGGAAGACAGCGATGGGGAGGATGAAGAGAGGAGAAAGAGGAGGGAGGGCTGGTCTTGACATGTGGCTCCAGTTTCCTATGTAATATTTATCTTCCAGTCTGTTATTACGGACACTTACGTTCCTATTGTGTTTGTTTTTTGTCCATTCAGTTCAGTCTTCATCTGAATACTGCTGTGTTCATTTTAATAGTGAACCAACCAACCAGTGGAGCGGTTATATTTACACACAAACACTGGCACAAATAAAGGGTGGGGGAAAAAAAAACAATGAGAAGGGGAGTAATCATCTGTGCCGAGGCTCCCGTGGTAAATTAATAATGTATATGACTACATCACTGATTCCACTGGTCGTATTCTCCCCTCTCTGCTGCTCCTCGTTAGCTTCTGCTTTGCCGTTCTTTTGATCAAGACATTTTACCTCAGTCTCCATTTCAGTTCTGCTGTTATCTGCTAATTGAAGTGTAGCTGAGACTAATACCTGCAAAGTATTGAACAATAATTTGAGGAGATAATAGTGTGTGATGAAGATCACTAAAGTTATCCACACAACATGAAGAGAGTTTGGATTAAAAGCAAACGGCAGAAACAGAAAATATACTGTTGCTGAATAATTTTTCCATTGTTATTGATATTGATTATTATGGCAGGGATCATGATTTGTTGTTTTCATGAGTTGTTTGTTGAGTAGTTTTTACCAATCACATAATGGAGCCGTGACACTGATCAGCTGTAATCAATAACTGTTATTGGTTAAATGGCAGGCTGATATTGTAAGTCACACGAGGAGCCAGCTCTTCTTCTTCTTCTGTGTTTTTATTGGCTTCCTGCCTCACCTGCACACCGCACACACACACCTTCACCGCCGGCTGATTTATTGCTGCTTGCCAATGTAAAGTAATGTAATCTTTCTTTATGTGTCTGTTGGTCGCCTAATTTTCAGACCTTCAGTTGCTGCCATCTCTGCTTTTAGTCCACCTGATTCATCAAAAGTCTAGATGATTTAGACTTTAGCGCTTTCAATTAAATAAGTGTGTCACAAAGTGTTTTATAGAGCAATAAAGGACAAAACCAAACCATTAAAGATAAAAAGAGAAACGAGTCCCTCTTATAAAATGTTGGGCTGAGAGCGCGAGGTTCTGTGGTTTGTGTGTGTGTGAGACGAACTACTCTTCGGTTCCTTTTCTTTATTACCGCCTTCCACTACTCGAGCGCACAGTACTCCATCTCCCAGCATGCCTCTGTGCACACTGAAAGAGCTGTCAGAAGTTTAGTGATTGGTTGAGTCTGTGGCTGAATTAACTGAGCTGGTGCTTTGTTGTGTGTGTAGCTATATGCACAAGTGCAGGCAAATGCTTGGGGCCCCCCCCAGGGAGGAAGGGGCCCCCGAAGGCCCTTCATACTGGCACATTTTGCAATGACAACTATAGACCACCATAAACTTCCCATAAAGACACTACAGTCACTGCTGCTGCCCCAAACCCCACCTGAGTGGCCCCCCCGATCATTTGTGCTGTAGCTAGCATCTACCCATTACCTGTATGTGAGGCATTCAGGGAACATCTGTAAATTGTAGCATGTACCAGTAGTCTGCATGTGGGAGGGGGAGGGAGAGAGGGGGGTCTAGGATCACTGGTGGCTTCAGCACAAGGAGGTACAACCAGCCAGAGCAAACACTTTATCCAGTATTAATAATACTGCACATCCATGGGTGAGTCACATGATGACACACACACACACACACACACACACACACACACACACACACACACAAGGTGAAAACAACTCGAACTGCGCCGTAGGCTGTTTGCATTACAGTGTCCGCTGGTTTCATCCCTGTCTCTGTTTTCTCCCTCCTCCTCTCTCTGCTCACATATACAGATTTATTTCACACAGATGAATTCACAGCGAACAGTGACTGACGCGGCCCATTTCAACTCCAGCCGTCACGTCCAAGCTGCTGCTAAAACCCTGATTTTATAACCACGGCGTCGCCTGACAAGATCACCAAACACGGGTTAAAGATGTCAGCTGTTGTGTCAATTTAAATGTCCTCTGTGGGGGATCAATAAAGCTTTATCTTATCTTAGATTAAAAATCCACCTCACGCTGCCACCTAGTGGCTGCTTCTCTCTGTGCAGTGAGGCCGTGAACACCACGGTACGACGCTACATCACAGCTGGGTGTGGTCAACAGACTTGAACCTCTTAACCCACAGAGGTCGGCGCTGATGCTTTTTCTTCTATAACAAGATTAATGTGGGGTATGACTGTGGTCTCCAAGTATGACAAAGGACACACACACACACACACACACACACACACACACACACACACACTGACACTCATGCATGTGCAGGCTGTGGTGCTTCCTTTAACAATACAGCGTGGTAACAAATACAGTGGAAGCAGCAGTAGTGAAGCTCCAGGACCGGCTCCTTCCAGCGGATGGACCTTGCTGCTTGTGACAAATTGCATGTGGAAGGAAATCTGCAGGGCCCATTGAACTTTAGTATTGCTTTTATTCCTCTGTCATGTTCCTGCAGAGATGAAATGGGATCCCTTTCTTTCTTTTTCTTTTTTTTTTTTCCCGCTTCCTTTATTCACAGCTCCATGCCCGCCGGTTTGCAGGATAAACGGCCAACGCTGCCTGACAGTCAGAGACATTCTTCCTCTTTTCTTTCTTTTTCATTTTTCCCTCCCTCCTCCTCTTTTCCTTTTCTAACTTGCCCCAAGATTTCAGGTGCTTGAAATGAAGCGGGGAAGACATGATGTACATTCATCCCAGCAGCAGCGCTGTGGCTGAGCAGCACGTCTGAATTCTTTTATTCCCTAAATGTTGCCGACATGAATCTTTGTCAGACATTTTACACAACAGAATAGAAAAATAATTCAGGAAACTCACTTTCAAGAACATTTTACCTGTTGTCAGCGAATACAGCAGTTCTTTCCTGAAAGCAGAAAAAAAAAGTGCTGGAGCCACTTTAAAATGTGACTCTGGTAAGATTTGAAAATCTTTTTTCCTTATTTCACGTTCAACTAGTGAAAGAAATTTGTCCGTACAACACATTTGATATCTCTGAACCAGCAGATGAATTACAGTGTGTTTTACTGTGAGTATTCAGTCTCATTTCTCATTTTAAACTGATTTTTGGTGACTTCTCACCTTTATTCTAGCACCATAATCAGGCCAATATTCTCCTTTATCCAAGACATGTCTCCCCAGTTTCTGTGAAATCTTCTCAGATCTCAGATTATTCAGTCCTCAGAAGATGAATCCTGCTCTGTGGTGCAGGTCAATTCAGTGTTGTTTAGTTAGTTTCTCATTAGGAATTAATCAGACAATTACTTTCCCAATTAATCTCATGATTGTTTTGTCAGAAAATAGTGAAAAATAAAAAATATAATTTCCAGCAGTTGAAAGCTGTTTATTAATGAATAACTGAGAGTCTGTTTAAATTTACAATATAAGACAAAGAAAAGGAGCAAACATTTACACAGGATGTTTGTCCTTTCTTTGCTTGATATCAATGAATCAATTATCAGTAATTTCAGATTAATTTTCTAATCGTTGCAGCTCTGTATCAGACTCTGTTGTGTGTCTTTTATTTTGAAGGTGTAATGGACACGTGACTGTGACTTCACACTGTCTGTCTGGTTCTTTACTTTCTATCAGACAAACACAAACATCGTTAACGAGAAACTTTACATCGAGATAATTAATCAGACGCTCCACGCTCGACTCGACCGGTGACTCGGCCGCGTGCTGAAGCGTCGATAAAGAGAGCAGTGCATGTTGGGAGGCGAGCGGCGCGGGTGGAGCTGGGAGTGTCTGTCGGGGGGTGGGCAACAAACAAGTCACGCCGTTCAGGTGCTGCCCGGGAAAATACAGACAAGCCACTTAACAGCCGCTGAGCTGTTTAATTAGAAGCCCTGCTGCTCGTTAATAAGGACACTGAAGAGGAGCGCCGCCCACTGCTCAGTAATGAGCGGCGAGCTCGTCACCGAGCAGGCGAGGGCTGGACGCGACAAGGCTGATGCTGCTGGCTGCCCGCAGGGGGGAGGGGGTGGGGGTGTGATTGGCAGTTCGCAGCAGGGGGGCGTGGCCACTAGGCCTCAGCTAATTGCAAAGTTAAGAAACAGCGGGAGCCCATAATGTGTTGTTGTACTTTTACTTTCATCGAACAGGGCGCTATTGATCGGGCGTGTTGTTTATTTGTGCAGATGGAGGCGTGGTGCGTTTCTCATAGAAAGGTTATCAGGTATTGATGAGCGAGCTGATGGGCTGTGGCCTTTGGCTTCACTCTGCGGCGCCGACGGAAAACTGAAGACGGGGAGGAAACGTCAGCCACAGGGCCACAGCGGGAAACCTGCACAGAGCAGCTCCTGCTCTCAAGTCTCTTCAGCTGTGTGTTCCTGTCTCTTTAAATCTTACACAGCAAAAACAAACATGAACGGGTCATTCAGCATTAATATTAATAAATCTTTAACTCTTATCAGGATTAAAACAAGTACAAAAAAACTAATGAAGTCATGTCTTCTTGATATTCCTGAGTGATTTGACTTTTTTCTTATTTCACATATTTACAGAAAACTTCTCACACACTTTGACAAACTGGGGATCGAACCCCGACCAGCACCGTGACCTTTGTGGTCTCGGTTGACCTCGGTTGACCTCCTGCAGAGGTGACCTGGCAGGAGGAGCCAGAGAGCATCATGAAGCAGGTTGAAGTTGTTAAACCAGGCCAGGTGTGTAGCCGGATCGACAGATAACTGACCTTTTCTGAACGTTTCTGGATGTCACCTCGTCACCTGACCGTCAGTCACACGTCTCTTCTTCAGCTCAGCTTCATCAATGAACTTTATATTATTTTTCTAAAAGTCTGTAAGTAGTGAAAATGAACCACGTTCTGTTTCCCAGCTGCACAAACTTCAAACCAAAGTGTTTTCGAGGGGAAAAAAAATATTCACACTTCAGGAGGAAACTGGATTTTGTTTGACACAGATCAGAAAACACAAACATCAACTGTTAAACTTCTGAAAAACTTTCTCTTCACAATAATATTAAAGTTTTCACGTTTGAAATTCGCAATAAAGTTCTAAAGTTGCATAAAAATAAAGTCAAACTTACTTAAGTATTTCATTTCTGATGTATGATGAACTTCACAGTTGTAGTGTAAGGAGTGGAAGTGGGTCACAGTGGCAGTGTCCTCGGTCCGCTGGGAGCAGTTGTGGGTTCAGTGCCTTGCCTAAAGGCACCTTGAACCGTCGACCTTCTCGTTGCCGCCCCCTCCCGCAGCAGCGCGTCGGGCTGCGGCGGCGAGCGGAGCCGGGTCACCTCCAGGAGCGCCGATGCTGCTGTTTCTCCTCCTCATCCGTCTTGCGGCTTCGGCGATGGAGGCGATGTGTCTCCCGTGTCGAACAGGTGAGCACAGCCATGCATTACAAGCGCCGAGCCGCCGACCCCGAGGGACGCAACACACACACACACACACACACACACACACAAACACACAAACACACATTCACACACCAGCTGGCTGCCTGGAAAAAAAATAAACATAAGCTCCTGACAGGAAATAATCCCCTGAACAAGGACGAGCAGAGCGAACGTTTATTTTTATATAATGTACAACACGCCGCGTGCACGTTCTGCTGCATCGGCTGTAAAATCAAGCATCATCAGAGGGAAGGCGGAGCAGACTCATTAGCTGCTGCTGCTTCACTGTGAGCTGAAACATGAGCTAACACTCAAGTACTGTATTCACTGTAATTACAGTCTCCAGTCTTCTGCTGCTTCAGTCGAGTATTTCCATTCTGGACACTTTCTCCTTTTCTTTCTCCGGCGCGGGGAAACGTCGAGCTTTACTGTATTTATCTGACAGCGGGAGTTCGTGGCGACTTCGGAGATTCAGGAGAAAACCTGCTGAAATAAAACATTTTGGCTTCATTTTAAATTATGCAGCAGTGAGAATCTGCTCCACATCAATAATGGAAATGGATCCAAATTCACACAGAAAAGTTTTACAATTTGTTGCTTGAGAACATTTTACTGCTGTGATTTATGGGAGACCAACACGTACATGCATTTATATATTTTTAGGTTCATAAAACATGTTGCTCTTTGTTGTTGGACATTTTTCTGGCTCAGGAAGAAGTCGACAGACACGTCCCTCCTCCCAGTCGTTACTCGTCATCGCTCATACGTTCTTGGCATTGTGGGAAATGTGTAAATGAATTGATGTGTTTTTCATCGAGGCCGAAGTTAAAGGTTGTTTTGGTCTGAGGGGGGAGAATATTAGAAACACCTCTGAATATAATCGAGTCCGAACTCTGACCTCGACGTCAGCGTCACATGACTTTATGTTCGAACAGTAATCAGATTACATGGGTGTAACTGATGAAGTGGAAATCAACCAGGAGACTTCAGCTCCGCACGGTGACATCAGAC
Source organism: Seriola aureovittata (assembly GCF_021018895.1). NCBI lineage: Eukaryota > Metazoa > Chordata > Actinopteri > Carangiformes > Carangidae > Seriola > Seriola aureovittata. The sequence goes on from NC_079371.1 coordinate 1,493,285, forward strand.
CAGAGACACTGAAACTCATTTAAAGACTGAGAATTTACCTCTGAACACGGACCCAGGTCACAACCTGACCGAGTCAGTGATCACGTGATCACACCTTGCTGCTCGTCTCTGTTGTTTTTAAAACATGAAAAACTCTTCATGATGATGATGATGATGATAGCGATGGCGCCTGCAGCTCTGTAACAGAATCACCTGCCTGTGTGTGTGTGTGTGTGTGGGGGGGGCAGTGATTTCTGGGTTAGAGGATCCACTGAGCTTCAGAGGATCCTTTTCTCTGTTCTGCACGAGTCAGCATTGACCTGAATTCCAACAATATCACCCTGAAGGATGTAATACCAGCTGGTGCAGTGAGAGCTACCCCCCCCCCCCCCGTATGATATTGCACGCAGAAAAGTCATCGGGCTCAGCCCCCGACAAGCACCTGTATTCGATTTCTCATCTCGACTCGGCGGAGAGCTCTAAGCCTTGTTCTCGCTGGCACTAATCCTCGCTAGAAAACAGCTTTCAGAGGATTAGCATCAAGGGGGGCAGAGCGGCGCTCGTCGGCGGGGGAGCCGTGCTTCCCCTCTTCTTCTTCTTCTTCTTCTTCTTGTTTCCGGCCTTTTTCCCCACGTAAGTTAACCTCACACACACGACTTGACTCGACTCGGGGAAAATCTTTGACCTTCCGCTCGGTTTCCTCGCCATCGACCTCCAGTGGCCTCCATTAAAGCTCGCAGCTCCCCGTCGACATTCAGTTAAAACTCCCCTCGGGTTCCTCCCCCCTTCACGCTGGCTGGATAACGCAGCCGTGTAATTCCACGTTATCTGGAGGAGCAGCGCGACGTGCACACGCGCGCCCCACACGCTGAACCGGACTCGACCCGCTGCAGTAAGCTACTGCATCTGGTTGTAAAAGCTAAAACACCAAGAAAGGCCCGAAGGTGCACAGGTTGGGAAAATAAATAAATAAAATAAAGGGGGTGGGTGGGTGTGTGGGGGGGGGGACTAAAGCCTTACTCCTGCTGTGGGCGATGCGTGGACGGATATCAGACAGAACACACAGAGCCGTCCTGGCTGTGAAGGAACAGGGAGAATAACACCACCGCTCAAGGCCTCCTATAGATGCTGAAAGAGCGAAATAATGTAAGACGATGGCGTGTTCTTTTAAAGCAACAATTCTGCTCCTGTGAACAAAGAGAGGATTATTGTGCGCGGTGATGAGAGGGAGCTGCTGGAGGCCACAGCTCCTGCAGCGAACACACAGCCAACAACTTTTTGGAGATGGTAAATTTAACTTTCTCCTTCAATTTTTTTTTCTTTCTTTTTATGTTGTTTCTTTCTTTTTTTTTTTATCCTCCTCCTCCTTTCCCCCCAAAACCTCTGCAAATATTTCATTCTAATCATTGGCTTTGATTTCATTTCTCCCTCCACAAACAGCAGGCCGTTCTGTTAAGAGCACTGAGAGATGAAAGCCGGTGCATCCGGGCAGGGATCAGAAAAAAAGAAGAAGAAATGCTTTTTCCCCTCAGCTTCCAAATTCCTGCTGGTTGTGACAGAGTTGTAAATACCCAAGATAAAAGACGGCTCTGCCTTCTTGTACTTAACATTCCCATTAGACTATCGACAACGGCTGCGTCTGTGTGCTCTCATGTTCGGATAGGAGGGAAATTTCATTTGCCTCTAGTACTTTGCAAAACACGATTCAGTCATAGAAAATTTTGAAAAGAAGAAAGAAAGAAAAAAAGAAAGAAAACAGAAACGCGAGCGCAGTGATCTGACAAACAAAAAAAGTAAGCGGTAAATGTTTTGGGAATTCTCCAAGGTGAGAGCCGAAGCAAGGATTTCAGCTCAGAGGAGGATGAATGAAAAACTGACAAGGAGAGTGTGTGTTGTTAGCGAGAGCTGCAGGAGGCCAATCACAGAGTCAACAGCCCGAGCTCAACTTTTTAATGATCCGCCGCCGATGAGCGCTGATAAAATCCAGCGCGCTCGGCTCAGGTGGGCGTCGACCGCTGCAGCTTTTTTAGCAGAGGCTGGATATCAGTTTACACATCTCTGTGCGTCCAGGACGTAGACAGGTCCGGGACGTGTTACATGTTTTTACTGCAGCACAAACCTGCGGGGACCAAACACTGTTTCCAACGGCAACAACACACGTTGACTTCAGCTTCACAGACTCACAGGAATCAACATCTTCATCCTCGGACAGAGAAGCTTCAGGATCAGACGCTACTTTGAAATAAATATAATAAAAGATTAAATTTAAATCCACTTAAACTGATGTTTAACTCATATTATCACGTTCTGAAGCAGCTGCGAGCAGAAACACTCCAGGCAGCAGAACAAATCCGGCCCAGACTTTTTCTTCTGGCCCGCGTCCACGGCCTGAATCTGGCCCATATACGGCATGATTGTACGGTGCTACTTCCACATCTGGACCAATTCTCTCTCTTTCACCTCTGGTTTGGTCCCGTCCAACTCAACAGCTGCAGCAGCTGTGCTCTGCTGGACGGCGGCAGGTGTCGCTTTGTGGAGTCCAGGTCAAATGAGCCGACGGGGACGATGAAGAAAAATAAACGCGGCAGAAAAACAAAAAGATGAAAGAGGCTGAGATGCTTTTAAATTTCTCTCATCTCACCCGAGTTTCACACTCGAACTGTCACGCTTCACGTCAAGCCCTCAAACAGCTGTGAATGAAATCATAACAGCTACTCGACTGACGTGTCATCACGTCCATCGCCATGACAACTAAAGAATACCCCATCCAGACCCTGTAACTCAGCCTGAAGCTGATGGAACGGACCTTGAGTCGTGAATCGTTCCGTCTGAGCTCAAACTTGACAACAAGGTCAAGGAGGAAGTTGATGCTGATGAAGAAACATATTTTTGCAGAACGGGAAGATTTTTTTAAATTCTGCTTTTACTGCTAATTGTTGTTTTCACAGTTCGTTTCTTGTTTCTAGCAGCTGATGGGACGACGATCAGTGAACTACAGCTGCTGCTTTTCATTATCAAAAAGATTCAAATACATTTCAATAAAAAATATTTACTAACAATAAACAAACAAAAAATGATAAACATAAATAATAACTAATAACAAAACAAGAGAAATCAAGAATAAAACGAACTGTACACAAAACAAACAGAAACACACAACAACAAAACAAACAGACAGAGATAAATAAATGAATGAATACAAAAGTTGAGTTCAAAAGGTTTAGGGGTCAAAGGTCAAGCCATTACTCAAGACTTCACACAAAAGTTATGAAGACATTTCACACAACGGTTCATACTTAATAAAACTCAGATAAACAGCGAGTGGTGGAGGGAAACAGCCACGAGCACGTGAGTCTAGAACATCTGATATGAAACTATAACAAAGTAGTTGGAACGACATTTTGTAATTACCTTTAGTTAAATAAACTGGATTCTCTTTGCTGTAGTTCGACCTCTTCCAGTGTGAAGTCATTGACTGATGGTGACATCACTGATATGAAGCCTGAACCCGAGCGATCACATGATCCGACGGGTTGTAAACAAACATCCAGATCATCTGCACCTCTTTATTCAGAGGCGACATGAACCTGACGCTGCTCAGGAAAAACTGCGGAAGGTCAAAGTCGAACCGAACACGGAGAATTCAGACGGTTTCATTCTGTTTCCAACATCCTCGACTAATGAGTCCTTGACTCTTGTTTCTTCACACGTCTGACAGTTTGCTCCCGGACGTCAGATTGTTAGTGAGAAATGATCGACTAAAGGTATAAAATAAGACCAAAGGTGTAATAACGAGAACGATCCTTTAACGCACAGAGATTATATTAACCCCCCCCCCCCCAGCCTGCTGTGTGTCGGCCTGTGTGTTGATGTTCCAGCTGGATGCCTGAACGCTCCAGACTTTAAGCCTCTCGCAGAGCGAGCGTCGGTTAAACCCCTCAGACTGTAAAATGAAAATGTAACGGGCCCCTCCGCGCTCCGAACCCGCGTCACCCGCGCGCGTCGAGGCGTGTGAATACGAATGAGTCGCCCGCCGTGTGTCGGAGAAGTGACGAGAGGAAGGAGAGGTGACGGAAGCGAGAACGTGACTCAGAAACACGAGGCCTCGTAAAACAAACCGCCGCCGCCGCTGCGAATGGAAACGTGGAGGTGTTTGTCTGAGGAGTCGTGACGAAGACGACGGCGCTGCTCAGCTGTTCGACGTGTAAACTGTCAGGTGCTCAGTCTATCTGACCGCCATGTTTATTTCTCTTTGCCCTTCTTTTCCTCCCTCCTTCTCTCCTTGCCTCCTCCTCCTGTTGCTTCACATGCTTTTCCTTCCTTTCTCTCACTGTCTCTTTCTCCTCCTCCCTTCTTCTTCTTTACTTTATTCTCTCCATCACTCCTTCTTTTTCATTACATCTTCCAATACTCCTTCTTCTTCTCTTCACTAATAACTGTCATCCTCACCCTCTCCCTTCCTGTCCTCTGTCCCTTCATCTCCTCACTTTGTTGTTTACTCTTCTTCTCCTCCTTCTACTTTTTTTCCTGTTTTTCTCACTTCCTGTAGTTCATTTCTGGGATATTGTGAGATACGAGGAAGTGAGTTAGGAAAGGGAAGCGGCAGCAGGAAGGACAGTGAAGGCGAACTCTTGCTCTCGTTTCCTCCCCCAGCAGCGGCGCTGAGGCCGGGCGTTGTTCTCTGGGAGGATCCGCGGTGGCGTTCGGGACAGAACGGGCGTCCTGGATTTCCGAACCGCTCGCCGTCCCCTCTCTAAAGGGGCCCAGGTGACCCTGCAGAGGTCGCCGTGGGTGACGAGCGAAGGGACTGAAAAATGGGCTCCAGTCTGGAAGGTGGAGGAGAAACACACACACACACACACACACACACACACACACACACACTAGGATATGAAATAGTATCAGTTCTGTTGATTGAGCTTATTTGGGTCTCCTCGTGTTTCTGCAACGTCAGCTGTTCTTGTTCGGAGGGGGATTTGATGACGGGTAATAAACTGCACCTGCTAAATAAAGCTCCACCCCCCCCCCACACCCCCCCACCCCCCCCCACACCCTTTCCCCTAATGGCAGCACAGTACATCTCACCATGCTTACCTCAAGGCTTTATGAACTGGACAGCTTTGCTAATTTAGCGTGCTTTTTAAAGGTCGTGTGCTAATTTCAGAGGGTGGCGTTCGGCTCTGACGTCCGCTCGACCTCATTGACCTGACTGTCTTCTTCTTCTCTGCTGTCAGCTACAGCACACACACACACACACACACACACACACACACACACACACCCTGTTTACAGGATATTTAATACCTGACAAGCACCATTAACCACTCTTTTAATGAACAGTGTGTCATTAATTCAAACACTGTCAGGTAGAGTGCTAATTGGAACTTAAAATGAAGCAACGCGTCATAAAATACGTTGACACTAGTTATTAACTTCCAACAATCATAAAAAATAAAGCTCTGAAATGCGTCTGTGTGTAAATAAATTGAGGGAAAACAGACAGTTTGCACAGAAGACTGAGCTTAATATTTACTCCTAATGAGCAACAGGGATTAAACTCACAGTGAAATGAAAAAGGCTTTTTGGCTTCGTCTCCATGTGATAATATACGTCTGTTTAAATTAGATTTTTTTTTTGTCTCACCCTGATTCAAACAGGAAGTCTTGGCTGGAAAAATAATAATAATGATAATATTAATAAAACATCAACACAACAAAATCTAAAGCGTCCTGTGTAAGAACAGGTGTCAAATCCGCACTGAAGATCCTGCTGCTGCCCCCTACAGGCCCCAGGCTCCATCACATGAAACACGTGTGACGTTTTCATCACGTGTAACACTGTTTTATTTCAGACATTTCATGTCATAAAGCTGCGTGATGTATGATGAACGGACGTATATGCACGTGTGCTTTTAGGAGAGTTAATTAGGTAAAATGTGCTTCGTTCATAAAGGATGTTATTAAATCCTTTCATTCCAATTAAATGTTTATCATTTGTTTTTTTGTTTTATTTTAAATTAAACTTTAAACTGACTAAAAGACAACTGGGACTTAAAGTTTAAATTTACATAATTGAATAAAACCAACGGCTTCAGAGAGAACAGCAACTTTCGAATGCAAAACTTTCTCTCCACTTCCTGGTTTACTAAGTCTTTAAGTCTTCATGGCTCCTTCACTCAAGAAAACAAACTCTTTTAGATTCTGAGACTGTTTCACAAATATCAAACACACAAAGGCAGAAAGGAGGAAAAAATTCAGACAATTAAATAAAAAAACAGTTGATTCTTATTAACGCTGAAGTCACACAGTCGGCTCGGGGTTCAGTCTCAGTTTCCCGCTGCTCCTCCCGGATTTCAAACATCCAGCTGAACGATCCAGAACTGGGAGTTTGGACGGCGGCGGCGGTGGCGGTGCGTTAAACCTGTGGTTAATTAGCACAGATGAAACCTTTACTCATAACGAGATAATGCTCATCTCACCAGTGGCCACGCAGCGACTCCATCCTTCATTTTATTACAGTGTTGTTGCATTTTTCTTTCTGTTCGAAACTGCTCGGCCCGGGTGTGAACGCACGCCACGCTCCCGCTGACACTCGGCCGGCGAGCGTAAACATGAAGAACGTGTATTTATGTATCTACACTGATCTGAGAGCAGCTCAGAGCATCACCTCCCTGATCATGCAGCTTTCTGGAGCTCTGCCCTGGAGCTTCTCCTCTGCTGCAGCTGCTGATTCGGCTCTTTTCATTTGTCCCATTTATCAACTTATCATGAGTCATGTGACTCGTTTTTACACTGGAACCTTTGCAAAGTAGCAAAATACAATACTTGAGATAAAAAGAATAAAATTACTGATTTTCCTCTTAGTTCGCCTCATGACGTCCAGCTCTGAGGAAGTCGCTGACATCATGAATCCTCTCTGTAGTCTTCCAGATACAAGGAAGCCATCAATTCAAAATGCTAATGCACACCCCCCTCAGCCAATCAGGGTGAAGTATCATCTGTCTGTATCGGCAGGTGCCTGTCCCATAAACAAACAGACCCAGGTGGAGCTTCACAGATGGCCGACAGGCGCCTGCTGCTGCGTCCGCCTGCAGTCGAGGAACAGGGCGGAGTGAACTCATTCGTCCTGTTAATCTGGCGTAAGCAGAATGTAAACTTGCTGATGGTGACCTCAACAGCAGCTGCTTGTGATGCATTTATGCTGTGATCTGGTCCCAGTAGGGGAGGTGGAGCGGGAGGGTGGGGGGAGGGTGGGGGGAGACGACACACCACATGTGGACAAACCAACATAAAGGGCGATTCTGCAGCTCTCAGCTCCCCGCTGACCTGCAGACCTTGATCAACGCTCGCAGCGATTCATAACAACACGCAGGCAGGTCATTACATGAGGGATACGGCTGATGACAACAAACAAACAAATCAGCGGCAGAGGTCAACGGGAAGCTCCCGACTGAGGTCAAAGGTCAGAACATTATGGCAGAAAGCAGCGAAAACTGAGCCGTTTATTTTGCTTCCTGCTTGAAAACAAAGTCAGTTTCATTTCCAGGTCACTTCATGTCACATTTCTGCTTCCTCATCCCCAAGAATAAATCCTCCTCCCGACAAACCTTCTCACTTTCCAGCAGAAATCAAAGCCTGACTCACACTTACAACCTTAAACTGCAGCTGTTTCCTGGGAGGAACAGTATATATATATACAGCACATACACAAAGACAAATCACTCCTTAGGCTCCAGGTTAAATGTAGGAACATCAGATTTTCATGTGCTTATCCCGAAAAACCTATTTATAAACAATATTTATTCATGTTTTTTGCAATATATAAACATACTCATGTATTTTGGCTCTTTTAAAAAGCACATTTCATTTATTTTATTAGTTTCTTTTTTTTCTAAATGAAGAAATTTACATTTTTGTATTTAAATCTTTGATTCGAAAACTTTTCGTAATCAAAGCCACCGCTGCAGACACCACGGATTAACCCTCTGTGTGCCTCTGAGTGGGAAGCCAGTGAGGGATCATGCACTTCATTTGAGAGAAAGAAAGAAGAAATGATTTGCAGGAGCGTCATCACTTGGATTTTAAGGCCACGTTAAACATTGTAGGTGTCTGCTTGAGTCTAGAGAGAAACTTGGATCGACGAGTGACGCGTCACTATCCTGCGGTCTGATGGACACGTCTGGGTTTCAGTGGAGGAGAAATATTATATCTGGTTCTGTGTTTTTTGAGTTTGGTCGTCTTATTTCTTCACTGGAGGGAAATCTTCGAGCCGACAGTGCCGTCTTAGACAACATGACAGAGTCTCCCCAGTTTGAGGCCTGACCTCGGCTCCATCTCAACGCCTTCGGGCTTCGATGGTGTTTTAATATGCAAATGGAAGAAAACCACACAAGTACACACGAGCCAAAGTCTGCAAGTAAAATCAATTCAGATCTGATGGATCTAGTTTTGTATGTCACACAGAACATTTACTTTTCAACGCCGCAATGAAACAACCATCCGAGGTTGTCGGATAACGTCAGCGCTCACAAGTTGGACCATCTCTACCATCCGTCCCACATGACGTGAGTATGACCTCATCACCTGAAAACATCAGTGTTTTCCTGCTACAGTCCCCGTGTTTGGAGGCCTGTCCTCAGAAATGTCCCTTTTTTAAGTGTGAATTAAAAACAGACGTCTAGCGTTGCACTTGTTTTGGCCAACAGAGGGGGCTAGCTGCTAGCTATAGCAGCTTCAGAAATGAAGTTAAAATAATCAAAATACAGTTATCCAATTCTTTTTTTTCTTTTTTTTTTGTTGTCTCTAGGCAGAGAAGAGGTTAGCTGGCCCACCCATTGGTTAGGAGTTCATAACAAGGCAGTAAACTAATGAAAGCAAACATACCCAAAGCCCCCCAGGTGGAACTTGAAAAAATATTATGTCGGAAGAAGTGAAGAGGAAGTTTCCTGACAGTCTGATGGATTTCACATGACAAAATACACAAGAATACTTTTATGAAAAATGCTTTTTTTAAATTGAAGAAACAGATGATCGGACTTTATGACTGCTTCAAAGGTAGGGAGTCGTTTAACAGTCAGTTTTCATTTCAGAAATCTGGTCACCTCCGTCTGAACACGATGAAATCCCAGCACATATCCATCCGTCACATGCTGTATGTGTCTAAGGTTCAGGTGTTTGCACGGCTCTACCAGGTATTAAACATTTATATTCGCCAGCTATGAAACATGAAGTATCAGTTATTAATACTGATGCGTGAATGAGCTGTTTGAACATCGGAAACGTGATCTGGTTCAGATCAGCCAGAAACATTTCTGCTGCTGCAGGGAGACGACGTCAGGAGTCATCTGGAGTTCAGAGGAAAATTACAGTTTATTACAACATTAACTTAATTATTTACAGAAGCGACTACGGGAAAACTAGTTCTACTGGGCGATATATATGAAAATCAAGCATTGTATCAAAGCATTGCCATGGCAACAGGGGGAATAGAGACCACAGAGATGTTTGATTATTGACAAGAAAACTTCATAAATTAATTTGAAGCCGTTTAAAAGAATCAGAGCTTTTTTTGTCTTTCAGCACCTTGTTGCCGTGTACACACTATAATGAACACCCCAGAGACACACACACACACACACACACACACACACACACACACACACACACTCAGACAGCTGCTGTGATAAAGTGAGCCTTTTTGCCCTTTAGGATCTGCCACAGCGATCACACGCTGAACCTCCGGTGGAACGAGGCTCCGTCTCTTCCTGATGTCTGATGATGCTCATTTACCTTCAGTGAGGCTTCGCCGACTTCAGGCCGAGTTCGTCTCACACTGCGACTATATATACCAGCTTCCTGTCAGAGAACTCCGCCGGTTAAGGTTAAAACAAAAAACAGTCTGGACTGTAAGTGAGACAGAGGGCGTGTTTCACACTTCCTCTGCCCTTTATTTTCTTTATTCTCACTTATTAGGACAAGTCAAGACAATTCAAGTCACTTCCTCCTGCCGGGGGGAAATCATGGGCTGATGGGAAACGAACCTGATTACATAGACAGGATAACTGACACACTGAGGAGAAACATGGAGAGAAATGAAAAGTTTCCCTGCAATTAGCAACGATATCCATCCTAAAAAGAAAAATCTGATGAACAAAAGAGTTGGTACACACACACACACACACTTGTCGTGCACGTAGTTGAAAGCACATGGCACAGAGGTGTTAGTGACAAACCAATTAAAGTGTCTGTCATTTCTACATCTGAATATGGAAGAAATTCAAGACGTCAAGCAAGAAAATCTGGAGGAAACGAGAGAAACCTGAAGGAAACTAAAACTACTAACTAAAACAAACAGTCACAGAATTACGACAGGTTTAAGAAATGATCTGAAAACATGAGTGTGTTATTTGACTTTTAAATGTAATTGTTCTCAGATTTCTCCATATGAATGTGGCTGTGATACTAAGCCTCACGTTCAGGGGAATCAGCAGCAGGTGAAACCAACTGAGGTGTTTGCAGACGTTCAGAATACCGAACCTTCCTCCGGCCTGTTTCTCTGTTTTTGGTGAAGCTAAAGTAGAACTGCAGGGGAAAAAGGTGTAAAGTGCTTCATCTGCAGATGTGATCCCCTGATCAATAAGTGGATCCAGCAAATGTCAATACGCCTGTGTTTTTCTGCTCCAGTGATTTAAGTAAACATAAAGATTAAAAAATTCAGTGTGTGGAAGAGTTTCACTCGGCCCCTCAGGCTGCTGCTCCGCAAACACCTGCCGCATCTGCCATTTTTTTTATAGATCTGATAGATCATTAAAACCATCATCACCTGACCTCCTCGTACACTCCCAGAGCTGCTTAATGCAAAACACTTTTGCCTCTGGATGTTTAAGTCCATAAACACATCGCTCCGCAAAACACGTCCACCTCGAGCAAGGACGCAACTTCCATTTCAACTCAGGAGGAGTCGTCCGCTGGGAACTGAACAAGACAAACACAATCCTCCCCCACAGCAGCGTGTTCTTAAGTGAATATTGTACAAGGATAATGTGCTGCAGATACAGGATGTCACCATGTGTGGTTTAAGTTTATGTCATAAACTGCTGCAACCTCCTCCTGACGTGGACTTTTTGTCTTTATACTGCATCACCTGACGTCTTCCTTTGCTCCTGTCATTATCACTGCAACCACTAGATGTCGCCTAGCAACAAAACGTAACCATGGCTTGTAATAACCTGCTGCCCGTTTTTCAATCTGCTAATAACAATGACAGACTTGATGAAATGATGAAATTATGAAATGTTATTAAAAATGGCTCTTTACAAACCAGGAAAAAACGTGTGTTATTATTATCATGTTTAAAACTGATGGTTAAAGCATTAAAATATTCTTTAACTGTGAATAAAGAGTCATTTTGTTAATTTGATCTCATATCTCACAAAGATACAGTCATATAGTTTCATGAAATTGGCGAGCTAGCATCCTTGATATTGAGGTTTGTTGTATGGTGTCAGGTTTGTGCTCAATAACCTCAGTTAACTTATAAGAGTGAGCAGTTAATTTAGATTTCAGATAGTGTGACACTAAGATTCACTTCATTTTGGTTTGTCCACAATTAATTGTTTTGATTTTTCTGGACAATATTTATAACCATGAATTTCACCCTGAACTCAAATAACGTGTCACACATCTTAATGTATTATATATTTCTATGCTGTGAGGCTGCACTGCTAGCATGCTAATAATAAGCATTTTATATTCTGTGTATTTTCAATGCCACGTTGTTAGCATTAAGGGGTGTGAGACAGGGACCAGTTTGACCTGTTGGTGGCGCTGCATGGAAAGTTAGAGGATAACCAAACTCATCAGGGATTTTATGGAAATCCAACTCTGGATCAGATGCTCTCAGCTAGCGGAGCTTCTGCTGGTGTTCAGTCTACGTTCAAATCAACATGATTGAACTTAATGGAGCTTTTTGCTTTATTTTCTTTGTATCGAGATTCAGACACTTTAAGATAAACATCACATATTCAACAAACTCCCCGGAAAGGTCACTGTACATTCAAAACAAATGGTTATGTGATTTTTATTCAGTCTCCGCTTGTCTGTGAACGATTCAGCGTTAAATTAAGATGCTGACATGTTTATTTTGCAGTGCATCAATCTAACACCGAGCACCTCAGCAGTTGATATTTTCTGCTGTTAAAACGCTGAATGTTTTTCCGACCTTTTGATACATGCAGTTATTACTCATTAGAGTGAAATGTTGTTTCTGATTCACAAACAGCAGCTGCTTTCCTTCATACTGATCAATGCACTGGTAAAAAAAAACAAAAAAAAAACCTTTTCATATCCCTTTGTTATTAATATTTCTGTGGATACAAATGAAACGGGTCAAAGCACCAAAAGAAAACAGATATTTCCCTTTGATTCACCTCCTCATATACTCACACACAGACAAGGTGATTAAATAAACAATATTGAATCAGGATCAGCTGTTTAATCCTCCGAGTGATGATGAGAGTTTGTTTCCTGATGTCTGTCGTTCTGAGGACGCAGGTCTGAAACCTCAAGGGAAATTACAGCCGCTCTGAATTCAGAGCCGCCGGGCCACCGTACGCAATCGCACACATCCAGTTCAAGTCTGGAGTTACTGTACATTTACAAGTGTCTCTGTGTGGTTTAGGTACAAACACCTGGACTGAGAAAACTATTTTCTGAGCGACTGAGCTTTTCTAATTGACAGACAGAAAGCCAGCTAGCTTGGGCGTGACTGGCTAGCACTAGCCTGTTACCACCTGGCCTGGCATGACCCTGCACAGGCCTACGCTCGGCTCATAGAACCTTCCTGGAACCATCTGGAACCATCTGGAACCATCTGGAACCATCTGGAACCTGCCAGATGTGTTGACGGATGTGTTGGCTGGACCGCAACAGCAGAGCCCGCCCTATAAATGTGAAAGTCCGTGACTGACTGACTGAGTGATAGAGTTGATTAGGTCACACCATTGGTCGGTTGGCCGGATGTTGGAGCTTCCCCATTGGCCGTTGCTTTAAAAAGCCCGTTACTTTCCGATAGCGACCCACTGTAGCCTCCAAATCTCGTTTTGCTGATAATGTCACTGATTGTGGATTTGTATGTAATCCATCAGTGTGTAGATCATTCGAACTCGCCCTGAGAAAGACAAAGTGTGGTGTCTACGGTGGCCCTGAGAGCTCAAAGCACCGCAGCTTAAGAAAAACACCTTAACTAGAGAAAAGCACAAGCAAATTGAGAAAACACACGAGAGCAACGGAAGTGTTTCCGGGGGACACGAGATGGTGACGAACCTGGCCGGGACACGGTTGCTGTTTTCCAGCGTGTTGTATTTGGTTGTGTTGTGTTTTCTTAAGCTGCCGTGCTCTGAGCCCTCAGGGCCACCGTAGGTGTCACAGCAGAACGCAGTAGAGCAGATTAGTCTGAAAGATATGACACGAGCATGCAATTAAAATGCTAAATGTTGACATGTTGTTATCTTTATGCTAATAAGCTATCACACTAAATGTATAAATGCACATTAGCATCCTGAAAATTACCATGTTTGAACTGATTCGTCCACTTGTTCTTATTTTCTCTTCTGTTTTATTTTCAGATACTTAATTCTAGAGCAAGTTTTTACAAACCTGATGATTTTTCATGGAAATAAACTGAAGCCAATGGCTGCTGTGAGGTTGGAAATCAATCTACAAACTGATGGTTTGATTTGGCAGTCTGCAGCAGCGTCTGATGACTTAAGAAACATATTTCATTACTCGTTCCACCTCCAGATTGCAGGCACAGAGTTAAGATTCTCCCCCTGTCAGTGTCAATATTGTCATAAAACAAGTGCTGACTGAAAAACAGATTTACTGCTCCTCCTCCAGAGAGCGTTTTGTAAGAAGAAAGAAAAGAAAGAGCTGAGGATGTCACACCAAAATAATCTAATCCTTTAAGCATGGGAGAAATATTGTGACAAAATGATGAAAAGAAATAAAAAACAGCTGAGGATATATATTTTTTTCCGTTGCATGTTGACAACCGCCAGCACAACAACATCACCTCGGGCCACAACAATCAGCAGGGAAAGAAAAGGGAAAAAAAAGGAGAGAGACTCTCTAAATGAAAGACAGACGAGACTGAGAGGAAGAGAGAGCGGGAATGAAACGGAGACAGCGCGACAAATAGGAAGAGAGAGATAACAGGTGAAAAAATTAACAGGAGAGTGATGTAAAGTGAAGTCTGGAGGCCGACATCTGTCACTGCCATTTAAACCTTTTTACCAAACCTTATCAGGAGGAGTCGGGGAAATGAGACATCCAGCAATCCCTGCTTTGTCCCTGTCAGACCGCCACGACCGGGACGCCGTCAGGGCGACAGCACGCGGCCCGCCATGAATAAAACATCACCGCTGCTGCCGAAAAACTTCAGATCTGTGACTCTGTGGAAACGCTGGGGCGTGGTGGTGTGTCACTCAGGTGACGGCTCTGGACAATTCGCACAGAACCAGCACATCCACATTCTGTATATACTGACAATTGTTTGATGAAATAATCTGAATCTCTTAACCACAGAAATATAGAAATAAATGTTTCTTTTTAAACAAGATCATTTGTCTTTAATTCAAGTCGTCGAATGTTTTGTACTTGTTCGTCTTCCTCAGAGGAAGGTGAGAAGACGGACTCCTCTCCACCACCAGCAGACCAGCTGATTAAACACAGTTGTCAGATTTCTATAGGTCTGAGAATCGATGGCAACGTTACGGAGAATGTAAGAACACAGATCTAGTCATTTCTAAACATTTGCCTGATCTGAAAGTACAGGACATAGTTAGCCTGTTAGCTTTGAGTGTGTCGTAACAACTGTACATTACAAATAAAAAGCCTTTATTTACTTTATGAGTAATTTCACCTCTTCCACGGTTCATGCAAACACTAATCGTCCTCCATGTTTACCTGATCTCCACTTCGATCTAAAGTAAACGGCAACAGTTCAGATTATTTATCTTTGAAAAATATAATATAAAAACTAAAGATGTTGTTCGGTGCAGATTTAGAGACAGAAGCTCGTGTGTGAAACTAAACGCTTGAGGAAACACTGGAAGTGTTGCATGGACCCGGCAGCAGAAACCAGGTGACGTGGAACCTGAATGAGCTTTAATCCAGACGTAATGTGATAGATGCAGAGCAAACACCAGGATTTAAACCTGCAGATGTTTATGAAGCTGAGTGGATTATGCTTCAGTGAGTTTCACTTCAAGGGTGATTTTCTTCCCCCAGTCTGAATATAGGAGTAAAAAACACAACGGTCTAAATCAGTATACTCACAATCACGCACACGCACAGACAGAGGGCTCAGTACTCATCAGATGAAGGCTGCGACAGTTTTTGACAATTCTAACGAAAATTATTCATTTATCTGCTTCACATCTCGCTGATGCAACCTGGAGAAAGACGAGTTCAAAGGATGTTGTCAGAATGACAAAAAAAAAAAAACACAGGCTGGAGACTGAGAGGAATAATTCAGCGTTGGAGACGTCACACTTAAGACTTTTTTATTTCTGGTTTACTCCGTCGTCTCGCTCATTAATCACATTCAGAATCTCTCAAACATCAGACTTAATGTCCAGGAATTGAGATTGGATGGAGTGGTGAAGGAAAACAAAGAGAAGTTCACCGTTACAGCCTCATCACCGTCTGTAACCGCAGCCTATGTGACAATAATGCTAACTACTAATTAGCATTGATCTTTCTTGCATAATAACAGCAAAAACTACACTGTGACAGGCAGTATTGTACATAATTAGTTCGTCATATGGACACAGCGTGAGTTATAACAGGCTGGGTTAACATGCATGGGTGGTGGAGCAGCTGACTGACAGCTCATTAAAGGAGATGGAGATCAGCTGTGGATCCTCCTTTGTGCACCAAGAGGACACTTGTAATTAACCACTGACTGGAGCCCCGCTCGTGCCTCACAGTCAAACTCTGAAAATTCATCCTGATCTGAAATCGGAGCTCGTGTGCATCAAAGTTTCTCAGAATTACACCAGAATACACGACCTTCATTTAATCTGGAAGTCATTTCAAAAAGCTGAGACTTGTTGAGTTTCACAGTTTCATTCCTGACTTTCCAAACAGCAGCGACTGAATTCATTCATTAAATCTGAATCTCTGCCGTGTGACGGAGCAGAGGACGACGGAGGGAATGTTTACTAATAAATAAAGAAATAATAATGAAAGAAATAAATGTAGGGAATAAAGTTCAGAGCGGGAACTTTGATATTTAAACAGAACCTATAATCACATGTGCATTAAGGTTTCTCCTCTGCACATCTCAGAAAAGCTCTGTAATAAAAGACATTCTCGATCTGCTGCGTATGATTTGGAGGAATTACATCCTTCCATTTCAGTAGAATTAGAAGATGGGCGTTGTTGTTGTTGTTGTTGTTGTTGTTGTTTTCTTCTTTTCATAAAGTGATGAGCTCAATATCGTCTTCTGTAATAAGTCCGTGTCTCTGTGTCGCAGCTAAAGGATTCAAAAGTTCAACGACACATCGAGGTTAAAACTTCGCTCCATCCATTATCATTCTGCTATAGGGGGAAAGAGAAACGCTCCGGCTTTGTTTGCATTTCTTTAAACCAATCAGGATGCAGCGATGGTGCGACTGCAAAATAGATCAGAGGGGAAGTTGTTTCGTTGGAAAGAAAACGCCACAATAAAAAACAGCAAAGTTGTACGTCGACTGTGTGACTGCACTTCATCCACTTCTTCCTCCAAACTCATTTTCAGTGTTTCGGCTGCAGCTCGGAGGCTGTTGTTGTTGTTGTTGTTGTTGTTGTTGTTTCCTGTCGTGAAGGGGATTTTGTTAAAATGTCAACAGGCAGGGGAAGTAGAAAGGGGGGAGAACGCCACCTGGAACAGTCGCCCAATGGCGGGATTACATCCAGTGAGTCAGACCAAGTGGAAGCTTCCTGGGACACTGAGGCTCATCAGACGGAGCCCTCGTTAATGTTCGTTAGCGCTGACGCCACCTGCGCTTCTCCTGCTGCGATCGGTCAAGGCGTCTGCTGCTAGAAAATGATTTTTAATCTCTTTTACTGATGCAGAAGCTGAAAACACAAAGTGTTAAAGTGACAAAGAAACAGATTCAATCCTTTCACTGAAGTAATAATGAAAGTAGTCCAATCATGTGACTGTCTGTCACTCTGCTGTCACCGCTCCCGCTAACAAATCACAAACACCAGCAAAATAATATTGAAAAGAAAAATATATATATGTGTGTGTGTGTGTGTGTGTGTGTGTGTTGATGATCAGACAACAGCACATCCATCCCTGACAGATTTTCCCACACTTAAATAAACGCCGCAGGGTTAAATAACCAGCGTCCTGCAGCCGGATTCAAGCGGCAGCTGCACAAAATGAATCCGTCAATCAAACTGACGAATAATTGGATTGTTTTGTGGCTGTTGCAAAGTGAGGTTGTTGTTTCTGCTTCTGTTGCTGGTTTTTGGTTCATCAGCATCCGGCCACATCGCCGCCGCCGCCGCCGCCGCCGCATTCCTCCCTTCTTCATGTTCTCTGAAATAAAACTAATTTATTGGAGGGAGTCAGAGAGCCTGGGTTTGGAGGTGCAGACGCAGAGGAAGCTTCGGGGATGAATCGCTGCTCTGGACAGTCTCTCCCTCAGACACAGTCGTGTTTTCACTTGTTCTGTGTTTAAGAGTTTCACAGAAGCACATTTCCTCCGTCACGAGAGAACGAGACTCTTCATAATCTGCCCTCAGAGGCATTTCCACAACAAATTAGACCGCCACGTTTCATGTTTTAATTACAGTTTGCCCTTCAGATCAGGACTCAGTTTAGCAGTCCTCCTGGATTTCACACTGTCCAATAATTCCTCTCACTTTCTGTCACACTCGTGTATTTTTATCCCCGCTGGCAGCAGGACTGAAGCAGTGAAGTGGCTCTTTCTGTCAGTTTAACATGTCGGTCCAGAGTGAGACATCTCAACAACCACAGGCTGCGTTTCATTTGCCCACACACACACACACACACACACACACACACACACACACACCCCGAGGGTTGAATTGTAACCACCATGACTGCAAAAAATGTCCATTTGTACACAGGAAATATCTTAATCTGCAGGTTTTATTATTAGGAAATCCTCCGATCGCACAGGACGTTTTGAAACAGAGAAAGGAACGATGGCTGAGATCCACGCGGCTGCTTTAGTCTCGGTGTCCTGGTTTTGTTCTGGCTCACCGTCACACTGTCAGGACGTACCCGTCCACAATAATGTCACAATGCCTGTGTTTAGGCCCCCGCTGACCCGGCTGCATGACAGCTTCAATTATGAGCCCACAGACAAGTGCTGCTGATGCTGGAATAAAACCCACCAGAGACACGTGTCAACAACCACAGGCTGCATGTGAATTAATCTGTGGTAATCTGGTTAATACCAACTTTATTTATAGGGAGGAATAAAATGCAGGTATTAAAATGTTTGACAGAGAACCTGGTAAACATCCAGATGGTGTTTTTCTTTTATATAAAACCAGATGTGAGAGAAGTAATCATCAACAACATGACCGAGCGTTTCCACCTTCACCTGCAGTCAACCAGTGACTCAGGGTTTCATACGAACCGAAGGAACCAATCCTGTCAACATGTGGGGACGGGGGCGGGGCTAAATAAACCTGCCAGCACAGAGAGGGAGAGTTAGCATTAGCACAACCGCTAACACTGTGTCAGCCACTGCCAGTTACAAGCTAACAAACAACATAAGCAAATAAAAGATGCTAACTACGCTAACGGTTCTGATCCATCTGCTAGTCTCTGGTTCTGGTCTCAGACTCCTCTGGGTCTGACTGAGGCTCAAACATGTGGCTGAGTCTCTGATGTTTCCTCCTCTCACCATCTTGATGCTCTCTGCTCTTTCACCTGTCCACCTGGAGCCAGCAGGTGGTGGGAGGGGCTCAAGGCCTGATCCAGATTTCTCAACCAGGAAGTGAGAGGAGATGTTCTTACAGCCACAGTGTTAGTGTTTGATTTTCTTTTTTCACTTTTTAAGTGTGAAAACCACCGAGGAGGATTTGTAAGGAGTTTAAAACTTGTCTGGAGAGGAACTTTAAGGGAGGCATGTTTTAAAACTTTAATTAATCAAATCCAACAGACAGAAGGTGAATGTGGGAGTTGTGTTGAAGCTACTCACAGTGACCAGCAGCTAATACAACCCTGCATCCTGTGATTAGGAGACACTACGCCCTGAGTGGCACAATATTTTCTTTTTACTTTCATGGATCCAATAAAATAAAGTTAAATGAAATGAAAATGACCGAAGAGGCAAATATACTGTTTACAGACGCGATCTACGCCAAAGATCAAATCCCACACATTCAAGACATTAGCAGAATTTGAATTTGAAGACTTTGAAAGATCAGTAGGAGTCATGAAAGGAACAAGAGAAAAACAAGAATTCTTATTATTTTACATGAAAACACAATTAAGTCATTTCTGGGGCCGTTTCATTTATTTAACAGGTGAAATTTCTGGGCATGAAAAACCCGCTCAGAAGGTGAGTCATCTCATTGTGGTCCAGTGTTTCAAGTCCCTTTGTAGGAAAAGATGCTGAATTAGTTAAAGCAGGAAACAAAACGAACGCCCTCGCCCCGCGGGCTGCCAGAACATTCCTCCGCTGAGCCTTCGCTCGTTGAGACTCTCAATCAGTTCTGGCACGGAGATGTTGCACATATTGGAGTAGGCTGATTGGCTTTCACGTCTTGGCGGTGGAAAAGAAAAAAAGGGAATGGTTAGTGATTAAATTCACTGGCAGCCTGGGCAACACAACACAACACAACACACACACACACACACACACACACACACACACACACTCGTCTGTATTTATATTGTTGGACGATAATCCTGTTAATGAAAAATGTGCTGTTTTTCACAGCCACTGGCGTGGAGAGCGCCAACCCTCTCCTGTGGGAAGGGAGGTGGGATGAGTGTTCGTCTGCCAAAATAAAAAGACACATTAATAAGAAAAGAATGTCGCAATCAACTGAAATTATGTTGTGGACACAAAAGCAGAGGACGGCGCTCGCCTGCCGGTGCACCTGAGTGATGAACCTGTTGTTTCTGAGCAGGTGAAGCTCTGACGCTGGGAGGCAGAGCTGAGATCTGAGAGTGTGTGTGTGTGTGTGTGTGTGTGTTCTCCTGCAGGAATACACTGATCCAGAACACTGTTCCAACTGTAGAGGAGGTTCCAAACACACACACACACACACACACACACACACACACACACACATATAGGCAAATAGGAACATGGCACACACCACAAGCAGAGCAGCAGCTTCTTCAGGCTGCAGCTGCTTCACTGAGAATCTGAGCTGCGGTTTTAAAAAAGCTTCACCTGAACTTTGAGAGATTTCAAATGACGCCAATTGATACGTTTTATTTCTGTTAACCTGTTTATATCCGTCTGTTTTCTGACGTTTATCTGAGGGCGGGTCGTGGCGGCAGGTCGTGGCGGCAGCGGGTCGTGGCGGCAGCGGGTCGTGGCGGCAGGTCGTGGCGGCAGCGGGTCGTGGCGGCAGCGGGTCGTGGCGGCAGCGGGTCCTGCGGGGATCCCGAGGCGTTCCCAGACCTGATGAGATGTGTTCTCTCTGCAGCGTGTTCTGGCTCGACCCTGAGGCCTCCTGCTGGTCGGACGCAGCTGGAAGTCCTGCAGCGGACCTCCATGAGTGGTGGAGGAGGGGCTCGTGTGTCAGTGATCCTCGGAGCTCGGGTCCGGGGGAGAGGACAGACTGAGAAACTGCCAGATGAAAGGCAAGATGATGAAAGTCTGTGTCACCTCGCCTGGATTAAGGAAACCAGAGTGTCCTTGTTGAGTCAGACCGGGGAGGGGAGCTCGCCGGCGGAGCGTCTGGCGACTGGGCCTCGGCTTTGTGAAGCAGTTCTGGATACGTGGAAAAAAAAAAATCCAACAAATTGTGAATTGTAAACAGTTAGAGAGTCGTGTCAGAACCCACAGACTCTTACAGGGGGATTTAGTCCCAGGTGAAATACAGCTGAAACAAAAACCACAGCACTGAAAACTGCTCCTTTATTTTCATTAAGATATGAGGCGTCGTTTCTTCTCACGTTGTTAAATGTTCCTTTAGTCATTTTGTTTTCTGTGTTTTCACGATAGTTTTAGTTTGATAATAATGATGTTTATGAACCTGATTTTCTAGTTGTTGAAGCTCAGAGTTTATAAGAGAGAAAACCAACAAAACTCCTGATTCGACGATTAATATTAACCTGATGCTTATTGAGAGTTTAACCCGCCTCAGAGAGGAGGGACGTCTGGTCTGTCCGCCGCCATCGAGACACCCCCCCCCCCCCCCCCCCGGCTGCGAGGCTGAAAACGGATGGAGTAAACATCCGCCTGGATGTTTACTCCTTAACATGTCAGAAAACTCCCAGAGTGTGAGTTGACGTCTTGAAATGATTAGTCGGAGTGTGTGACACGCAGAGACATTCAGACAAGCATCACGGAGACAGTGTTGTCCCCAGGGTTAGAGTCTGAGGTCGGGCTACGAGACGGGATCCAGGTCTCCACTGGGACACGGTCAAAGAACTGAGATACAACGAAAGAAGATCCACATTAAACACAATAATAATATAATGAAATAATGAATGAAATAATAATTTCAAAGGGAATTTATTTACTGTGTAAAATGTGTGAACATTTAGGACGTGACTCAGACTCGAGTCCTGGACTGAAGCGTAGAGAACTGAGGAAACCAGGGAATTCACCTTCACATGCCAGAGAACCTAAATGACTTGATGACTCTGATGATTAATGGATGATCAAAGTTGATTAATTATATTTATCTCCTTTGGGATTAATGTGAATAAAATCCTGAATCTAACATGTAGTTCACCTGCTTCAGTGTTTAGGTCGTAAGAGCTTGATCCACCTGATTTCCACTTGTGGCTCCAGTTGAGGGAACATCTCCGTCTGTGTGGAGACGGTTCTGGACCGAGATAATCGCACTGTAAGATATTGAGTATCGGTGCGGCCCGGCCGGGACTCGGAGCCGTGACAAATATCCTTCTCTGAAGTTTCATCAAAATCTGATCAGCGGCATCCGAGATATTGCGTGTGACAGACGGAGGGATGGAGGGATGGATGAGTGCCGACCCTCAGTCCCACTGCGGGGGGCAACAGTGGTACCAACGGCTAATTAATCAAATTATATGACAGATGGTGTGGAGGAACTATTTCCCCCACAGGACGCTTTTAGATGAGCCACCAGCCTCGTGGTGAAACTGAGCGTCAGCACTTGACTGAAGTGCTTTTATTCTGTCCAATAAGAGAGGGAAGCCTTGGGAGGGAAAAAAAAAGGGCCAGCATTAGTGGAGGATTGGAAAAGAGAAAGAGGAGAAAGAATGATGGAAAAATATTGCTCTTTCCCTTTGGATGTGATATGATCGCAGCCTGGTTATATTGCTTTGTGGAATATTGCTGGAGCGCAGAATTAGATTGGGTCTCCCCCTCTGGCTTCCATGATAAGGCCTCGGGAAAGCAGCTTTGGATCGATCCGACGGACAAAAACGGGACAACAGAAACATAAACAGATTATGGACCTTTGAAATGGCTTCATTTCCAGGCAGGGGACACACCCACCCACCCGACCTCCTCCTCGCTGCATCCTCCTCCTCCTCGCTGCATCCTCCCTTCCTCCTGCTGCTCCTACAGCAGGGGCTGGGCCACCTTTAGTGCGCCGTCACCACCCACAAAAATATTTCTCTCATGACCTGAAATGCATTTGGTCGACCACAGTTTGAGCCGAGATGTGACGAGTCTGTTGGACGTAACCTGAGTCGTCTCCTGCAGCCTCCAAGTAAAATCCAAGGCCGAACTTTTCCCCGAGGCTTCGGTCCAGAAAGAAGAAGGTGTCGAGCGCAGTCTGTGGATGGAATCATGTAAATACCTGCAAAACGTCTCTTAAAATATAAAATATAGAATAAATGTTGCAGCTCATGGTTGGTAGATGAACCCCCCCCCCAGTCCCCCAGGGCGCCCCAGGGTCAGGCATCATTTTATATATATATAGAGATGAAGCTAAAGAGAGTGAAAGATTCCTCAGGTGGATGAATATTGATGTCGCTGCACGGCTGCTGGATAAACACACAACTGGTAAATACAAAACGCTTTTGGAGTCAGAGCATTTAAAATACATTCACTCACTAGCGCTGCACGATAAGAGGAAAACCTGCGATGTGCGATGACGCTGTTCGGTGCTGCCATGACGATGTGACCTGCGGTAAATGAACAAATACTGAAAGTTAGTGGCAGATGAAGCTGCAGCCTCGAAATCTTCCTTTTCCCCATTGTTTCTAATTCGTGGCGTTTCTCTCTGTTTATTGCACCAAATACGATTTAATCTGTCAGCACTACAACACACACACTCCGATGATGCGATACGGGGTTAAGTGTCTTGCCGAAGGACAGCTTGGTAATCGGACTGGAGGAGGAATCGAACCACCGACCTTCCGGTGAGTGGACGAGCCGCTCTGCCTCCTTCTTGCTAACTAGTGTCATGTCGGCTTTGAAAAACGTGAAGGAACAAGAAATAAAATCCACCTTAACATTATCCTGTACTTCCACTTTACTACTTCTCCCTCCCACAGAGGTGAAGCGGGGGGGGGGGGGGGGGGGGGATTACAGCTTTGCAAAAGGAAAGCTTCCAGATTTATTGTGAGGAACAGGCAGCAGGACAGCATCGTCAGAGCTGACAAAACAGATCCAATATTGCAGCTTGCTCCCTCTAATCTTATGAGTGGTCGGGGAGCGAGGTGATACTGCAGATAAAAGTAAATCTACTTGGCAGCGAAGATTTGCTGTCCTCATTTGTTTGTTGTGTGCGAGGCACGAGAGAGTATTAAGAGCTGGAGATCGCTCTGCTCGGAAATTCTCCTCCAATACAAAAAAGAAAAGAAGAAGAAGAAAAAAAATAAAAAAGCCGACGCACTGGGAGATAAATTAGGACTGTGGCCATCGCTGTAATGGCAGGATGATGGCTGAATTGTTTTCCTGGGGCAGAGTCGGCTCTTATTTTCCCGGCAGGAAGCTTCTCTACCTGATTAGCGAGCAGAGAACCAGCTGAACAGAGAGAGCGAGCCGAGTGTGGGCGACAGACAAACAGAGCAGAGCTGCTGCTTCCTGCTAGAACACACACACACACACATTGTGTAACAACACACTGGGAGAAAAACTGATAGTTAACCAGGTTCAGACACACACACACACACACACACACACAGAGTCACAATGTGCTCTAACGAGTTCCCCTGGATCAAGAACATTGTCACTTCCAACAGAGAGACGTCAATCAGCCGGCTGAGCCTCCACAACACTGTCAACTGAACTCCCGCACTGTGATCAGGACTACAACACTGTGATCAGGACTACAACACTGTGATCAGGACTACAACACTGTGATCAGGACTACAACACTGTGATCAGGACTACAACACTGATCAGGACTACAACACTGTGATCAGGACTACAACACTGATCAGGACTACAACACTGATCAGGACTACAACACTGTGATCAGGACTACAACACTGTGATCAGGACTACAACACTGTGATCAGGACTACAACACTGATCAGGACTACAACACTGTGATCAGGACTACAACACTGTGATCAGGACTACAACACTGATCAGGACTACAACACTGTGATCAGGACTACAACACTGTGATCAGGACTACAACACTGATCAGGACTACAACACTGATCAGGACTACAACACTGTGATCAGGACTACAACACTGTGATCAGGACTACAACACTGATCAGGACTACAACACTGATCAGGACTACAACACTGTGATCAGGACTACAACACTGTGATCAGGACTACAACACTGTGATCAGGACTACAACACTGTGATCAGGACTACAACACTGATCAGGACTACAACACTGATCAGGACTACAACACTGTGATCAGGACTACAACACTGTGATCAGGACTACATCACTGATCAGGACTACAACACTGTGATCAGGACTACAACACTGATCAGGACTACAACACTGATCAGGACTACAACACTGTGATCAGGACTACAACACTGTGATCAGGACTACAACACTGATCAGGACTACAACACTGATCAGGACTACAACACTGTGATCAGGACCACAACACTGATCAGGACTACAACACTGATCAGGACTACAACACTGATCAGGACTACAACACTGTGATCAGGACCACAACACTGATCAGGACTACAACACTGTGATCAGGACCACAACACTGATCAGGACTACAACACTGTGATCAGGACTACAACACTGATCAGGACTACAACACTGATCAGGACTACAACACTGTGATCAGGACCACAACACTGATCAGGACTACAACACTGATCAGGACTACAACACTGATCAGGACTACAACACTGTGATCAGGACCACAACACTGATCAGGACTACAACACTGATCAGGACTACAACACTGTGATCAGGACTACAACACTGATCAGGACTACAACACTGTGATCAGGACTACAACACTGATCAGGACTACAACACTGTGATCAGGACCACAACACTGATCAGGACTACAACACTGATCAGGACTACAACACTGATCAGGACTACAACACTGATCAGGACTACAACACTGTGATCAGGACTACAACACTGATCAGGACTACAACACTGTGATCAGGACTACAACACTGATCAGGACTACAACACTGTGATCAGGACTACAACACTGATCAGGACTACAACACTGTGATCAGGACTACAACACTGATCAGGACTACAACACTGTGATCAGGACTACAACACTGATCAGGACTACAACACTGATCAGGACTACAACACTGTGATCAGGACTACAACACTGATCAGGACTACAACACTGATCAGGACTACAACACTGTGCTGAGGCGCCACAGGCGGCGCTCGCATCGGTCCACGTGGGACCAAAGACTGTGATTGATAAGTCTTCAGGAGGCAGCGTTGCTGCGTCTCCAGTGAGTCGCTATCGGAAAGTGATGAGACGGACCGAGGCTAGCTAGTTAGCATGCTAATAACATAGAAGAATTATGATAATAATAATAAAATTAATAATGATAATAATAATAATAAACTTTGTACAGCACCTTTCATACAAGAAATGACATAAAATGAAGGTAAAACTTTGTTAAAGTCATTGATCTAAAATGAAAAACAGATAAAATTAATGAATAAAATAATAAATCATTAAATACAGAGACCTTTAATAGAAGTGCTGAAAAGACGTGATGGAGACAGGAGTTAACGTTGCTGTTGCTCTCCACCTCTGGAGACAGCTGTTGGTGAGTAAAGGAACGACGGTGAACTCACGACATTTCCACAGCTAATGCTAATGCTAACGTTAGCTATGTAGCGATAGCAAAACAAACAAAAAGCTCCTCTAAGAGACAAAATCTTGTTACGTGTGTTTTCCAATGGCCACGACCTTCTGACCATCCATCACTGCAGACCTCCAGTCCGCCTTTTGTGGGTCTGCCCTGAGCAGCCCACTGATTGGTTCCTGTCGTAGTCACATGTTAACGCGGCTCGTTTCTGTTCGCCGTGACCTGAAGAGTCACAAACACAGTGCAGGGCCGGACTGTCCCCTCGTCTCATTTAAGAGATTTACTCAGTCTTACAGTGGCTTCAACTAGTTCTTGAAGAATGAAATTACACGTGTAGATTCTTCTCTGCACTCGGATTTCATTAAGCAACATCATATTTCCACAAATCCCATTTAAAAACCCTGGAAAAGCTGTAAAGTGAGTTACGGTTTCACTGTTTAAGCTTTCTCTAAATCTCTTCCTGCAGAGCGACACTGTCAGACAGCAGCTGCTGAACATGGTGGAGACCAAACACAGAGATAAAACACACAGATTCATCAGCAGCTGCAGTAACTGGATGTGGAAACAAGCTGCAGTTTATTGTTCATTATACTAATGTTGAACGGTCATGCATTTCTGCTGCAACAGAAACAACTTACTGCA
Source organism: Seriola aureovittata (assembly GCF_021018895.1). Taxonomy (NCBI): domain Eukaryota; kingdom Metazoa; phylum Chordata; class Actinopteri; order Carangiformes; family Carangidae; genus Seriola; species Seriola aureovittata. The sequence continues at coordinate 1,520,353 of NC_079371.1, forward strand.
GGTTTTAAACTAATTTAAAATGTTTAAAATTCGCCGCTGAAACACTGTAAAAGCCTCATTAGAGCTGTAGCTGTTAAATGCCACGACCTTTCAAACCTGCAGGTGGAAGTTTAAACCTCAGACGAGTTGTACAACTGTAAACTGGGAACATTAAAAGGAAAATCCGACACATGACAAGATGTTTTTTTTTTTATTCAACACGCAGAACTTTTGGGTTTTTTAACTAGATTTTAAAATAAAGTTCTGTGAGTTTGAACGACGCTGGAGAACAAGATGGAGCTGACACCAGTTGTTTAGCAGCAGCAGGTTTAATGCTTTAAAGGACTAAAACACTCTGAGGGACTGTAACAGGTTCTCCTCCGAAGCGATGAGCTTCTTCACTGCAGCATGAACGACAGTTTCATCACCCACAGGAAATGGGGCCTGTGATTTAAACTGACGTTAAAGGCAGCCATTACTCCGCCAGTGCTTGAAACTGATCAGGGCTATGATCGCACGCTCGCAAACCGCTGGAAAAAAGTAAAAGCAGGAAACTAGAGGGGAGAGAAAAAAGAAAAGGGTGAGGGAGATGAAATTCTCTGTGGTGGATCTAATCCTCGCTCGCTCTGTGTGGCTCTTTGCCGGATGATGAAAGTAGAGTTGGAGGCAAAACTATCTTCCCCTTAAGTGTTCTTTTCCTCTCCAACCTAAACTGCCTGTCTGCCACTTAAACTCCAGGAAAATACAGAAGATCCTCCTGTTAGTGACGAGGAGGAGGGAGGTTTGTGAACGGGTTAATGTTCCTTTTTGTTTTCAATAGTTTTTTCTAATTTGCATCATTTCATGTGAGAAAATCAAAATATATGATTGAAAATTCCAAGAAAAAAGTTTTTTGTTTTTTGTCACATTTTTCTCTTCTCAACACATTTGCATGTAAATTGCAGCGAAACAGCTTCTTTCTCGGAAGATGAAGTTGTACTGGAGAAGCTCCCTCACACACACACACACACACACACACACACACACACACACACACACAGAGTCACTCTCTCTCTGCCAGTGTGTCATGTCAGGCTCGACGCCAGACTCCTCGCAAAATATCACAAACTGAACGAGGAGATGAAACGAGCGCTTGTAGCAGCACGCGGTGACAGCGTCCGCCCACCTTCCGTCTCACCCCGGATGTGGAGACGGTCCGACGAGCAGCCGGGGGAGGGGCTTCTCTGTCGGGAGGCTGGAGGTGAGTCACCGCTGACAACAGAGCGAGCGCCGGCATCAGCTACGAGCACAAAACAAACAACGGGCATCAGACGGCGGGAAAAAGGTCAGCGGGGTCGGGCCGCAGGAGTCAGAGAGGAAGAGCGTGGAAAAAGTGTTTTTTTTATTTGAAGCACCTTTACACCACGTGTCGCAAATTTAAGTGCAGTTTATAAATTCAGCAGCAGTTAATCTCCCATCATGCTCTGTGCCCTGTATAAAAAGATTGTAAAGAAAAGCAGCAAAGAAAGGAAAAGACCTGTTGGCCTTTCAGACGGGTCGGTAGAGAAGGTGTGTCTGATGGTTGCAGTGTTTTTGTCGACACGATGGTTATGGATGGTTATGGTTACGTTTCTGTCAGAACACAAAACAAAAGCAACAACAGAGCCGAGGGAGATTATTGGGGAGAAGGTGACGGTGAATGTGGAGGGGGGGGGCGGGTCCGGAGGCAGGTGGGAGGTGTGGAAGTCACACAGGAAGTTCTTCCTGAGCGCAGGAGAACAAAGAGTTAATACAGATGAAAACACCGGGGAGATCAAGATAACGCTGTGGTCACATGAACCAATCAGAGCGGCCGGGGGAGAAACTCCACTCTATATATACTGCAGGTGATGAGTGATAGATTGCAGGTGTGGTGCTGAGCTGCTGTCCAGACCACGCCTCCACTGAGTCACCTGATGTCAGACACACACACACACACACACACACACACACATACACAACCAGGAAGAGGGAAAACACACAGCAGGACTGTGACAGAAAGCAGGTGAGCAGGTTTAAGGTTTCACGTAAAGAAGGTAAGGGGGAGGGGCAAAGTGCCAGAGCTGCAGTTCCTCTAACGACCACTAGAGTCTGGCTCCAGCAGTGAGTCAGTCCCCATAGACTCCCATGTTAAAATGTCCAACTTTACAGCAGAAATAAACATGTTTACAGCCTGGTACAAAAACTGTTTCAGTCTCTAGAGCTAATTTCCTCCTTCATGACACCTGTTTATATAACTCACCTGTTTATATAACTCACCTGTCACCGGTGCAGCAGCTCTCTCTGAGCTTCTTCAGAAACCTACGGGTGACGTCACAGACCTACCTGTGGGGGGGGGAGGGGGAACAGGCGGCAGGTGAAGGAAGGAGGCCGGCTGGAGGTCGCAGCTTCAGTGAATCCGGGGGAAAGTGTGTACTTGTATTTTCCTCACGTAGTTTGGATTCACTAAATCAACTCGAACTGTTTCACATCAAGGATCCTAAACTGATTCGAATCAGACCGTGAACCTCATCTGCTTTCACACGTTTCATTTTAATTCACTTTGGAATGAGTCGTCAAACACAGAAAAACTAATGAGTTTACAACTTCCTGAAGCGGCCCACGCTGTGATCAGATTTAACCAAATTTGCTGAAGCCGTTTTCCCGCTGCAGTAATCTCCCAGTTTGGTTTGAAAACGAACCTAAATTTGAGCCTGTTTCATGCACAAATAAGATAATGAGGTAAAGCTCTCGACAGCTTTCCTGTCGGAGGCGACATTAACCTGAGTGTTGTGAAGTTGTGGTTTCTCATTTTCTTTATGTTTAGCTGTCGTTTCCTGCTTATGTGGGAAAATAAATCTCAATATTTTTCTCCACTGTTGAGTGATTTAAGTTTTCTCCTCAGATTTCTGTCTCGACTTCCATCTCGTTAACTGGCAGACGTCCGCTGCGCTGACACTCATCACGGTGATAAAATGTGACGGCGCCAGCAAAAACCTCAGATCCAAATCAGGTCCGGAGTGACTCACAGAGGCCCATAAAGCAGCTCGCTGAATACACGCTGCTGATTAAAGAGGTCGGCAGCCTCCATAAATCCTGCGTAATATTAAAAGACAGTTTGGTTTCTGTTGTGGAAGCTGTGAAACGCCCTGAAGTCCAATCTGTCTGAAGCATATGTGAGCCGTAAAAGATGCTTACGGCTGACATGTTAATCTGCCCGACACCTTCAACAAACCACCGAGAGGAAAGACTGGAGAACCAGGAGCTTGTTCAACAGGCCACAGGAGGAGGAGGGGAAGAAGGCGGTGCTCCAGATGATTGATAAATCAGCATATCTCATCGGCCATCATGTCTGGGCGCGGCAGATGATAGAGCCGCCGGGCGAGCTGAGAGGCTTTTAGCCGCTGGACGGGTCAAACGCCTCTATCGTCATGGTAAAAGACAGGCGTAAATCTCCCCGCCGCTGCCGCTGCCCTGCCAGCTGATCAATACTGATCTAAAAGTGATGAATGAGAGCTCGATGGACTCCATCTTTTCTTCTCCCGGCAGCAGGAACATCTTATCTCTCTCTCGGGCGGACCGCAGGAGGCGAGTTTGGCGCAGGGAGGGAGGGAGGGAGGAGGAGGAGGAGGAGGAGGAGGAGGAGGAGGGAGGTCACAGAGATAAAACAGAACGTCTGAAATATTTCATGGTTCAGTCTGACCAGCTGGTGATGTCAGTGTTTCAGGCAGGTCGGAGGTCAAGGGCCTGAAGAAAATGAGGCAGAAGCCACAGTTTGTTCTCTGCAGAGTCGACGTCGCATCGAACCACAGAGTCAAAGTGGAAATGAAATTTATAAAAACTTAACTGACAAAACTAAAACTTCTACATTTATTTTAATGTGAATACCCACATGAACATACGATCAATAAAAAGGACTGTGACAGATCCACGCACACAATGAACATCAGCTGTTTCCTCAGTCTGAGCTCTCCTGCTGCATTTCCCTGAGACGAACCCGCCCCTCCGCCCGTCCGCCCCTCCGCCCACACCTAATGATAAAGGCCATGAATTGAAGCCATAAATTACCTCCCAACATTGTGATGATTAATCACTCCACAAAGTCTCCACTGAGGAGACAAAAAGACTGCGTCTCCCGGTGCCAAACGGCTCCTCTGTGTCCGCCGCCGATGATTTACAGCGGCGGGCGTTCGGCTCGACTGTCAGCCGCTGAATCAGAAAACTGTTTGGAGATGCCAGGCTGACAAAGAGCACAAGACAAAGTCGGCCGCACCTGTGAAAAGCCGCAGTCCATGGACACATTTCGCTGATGACAACGACGCTCACTCCTGCTTTCTTTCAGTCGCAATAACGGCCATTCGGTCAGTGACGCTCGCCATAAATCAAGCGGACTGCCGGTTTGTTTACCCTCCGAGGTTGGGGAGAAGTCTGAAACAGCAGTATCTGTCCCAGCCAGCTGTTCGCCCCCCCCCCCCCCCCACTCTCTGTCTCCTCGCAGCCTCGGCTAATCTCGGCTTTCCAACTTTCTTTAATTCTGCTCCTTCATTGTTCGTCCTCATAAAGAGTTTTGGGGAAACTTTACCTCTGCACTCTGGCGTCTCTGTGCTCCAGAGTCGTGGCTGTGTGCTCCCGTTAATGTCCTCCCGTCCTGCGAGAGCTCAGAGGAAAACTGTTGATTTAAGCAACCAGGGGAGGGGGCTTGTGGGTAAACACGTACCTCCTTGACTTCTCCGTGTGTGTCCAGTGTAAACAGCAGCGTCCGTTCACACGCCGAGCTCGGCCCAGCCGCTCTGTTTACGTTCGAAATGCGAGACTGAACCGCGGTTTGTTTTCTGTATTTGGATTAAAACACGTTCACCTGGCGTCAGCGTCAGTCGACACTTAAGTAGTTGTGGGAGGAGTTCACCTGATGTCAGTCCCGTGCATGTGAGCCAGTGAGGTCGTGGCTGAAAGATTAGATGTTTAGACGCCTTCATTACAAACGACCACAGTCGATCAAAAGCGTTTTATCTTGTGCTGTGAATCACCTGTGTCTGTTGCCTCGGCGCCAACACTCAGCATTTGTTATTCATTTCCTTTTCCCATCATCTTGACATTTGATCGTGACGGCTTCAAAGGGCTTCCTCTGCTGCCTTGATCCTAAATGTTTCAGCAGCCTGGCGTTGTGTCCGGGTGTTGAGTCAGGATGGATCCTTCTATTTTTCTTTTTCTTTTGTGTGTGTGTGAGATCTGAAAACAAAAACATTTCTCTCCCAATTAGTTTGGATATTCGTCGAGCGAAGGAGAATAAAAGGATCATTTTATGCTCCATACATTAGTACTGCAGGCAACTTTCCACCTTCGGCAAGGTCATGAACCTGGCGGCGTTTGGGGAGGAAGGCCGGTATCATCATCATCATCATCACTTCATCATCCTCAGCTACACTGCTAAAGAAAAGCTCATACAAAAGCGAGTAATCACAAGTAAATGAGCAACTAAACGACTTCATGAGGAGCCTGTGTTAGATGACACTTCATGCTAACGGCTAACCAGAGCTAACAGTAATTCCTGGTATCATCCAGCGGCCGTGACTTCATTTGATTGCTGGAAAACTCTAACCAAGATGATTTTTTTTCAAATGTATCTACGTTAGTGTGTTGGCCTCGAACAGACCGATGACATTTCTTCAACATTTTCCACATTCCTTCGCTCGTCTCCGCCCCCCCCCCCCCCCCCCCCGAGTGGAGGCTGCAGAGCTTGGCAGGACGACGCAAGCTGCAATTGATTCAAAATCCTTAGCGGCAAAACAGACAAAAGGGTCATCTATTATCCTCGCCGTCCTCGCCCACGGTTCCCCCCTCTCTCCTCTCTCCTCTCCTCGACCCATCTTTGGCGGTCACCCGTTAAAAGGAAACTCTGGGGACGTCGTGGAGCTCTCTGCACCGCCGGCCTCGCTCCACTTCTCCGAGACCGGGGGCTGGGGCTAATTGGCGGATCCACCAGGGAGCCCTCCAACCGCCAAACCTCCCAGCCAGGGGGCCCATTTGCAAGCATGTGATCTCTGCTGAACGGGGTGGGGGGGTGGAGGAGGTCGGGGGAGGCTGGTGGGTCTGGAGGACATGGGAGAAGTGATTCCCATGAGAGGAGTGGGTGGCAGAAATAAGAGAAGAGGAAACTTCTGAACCTCTCTGAGCTGTGAAAAAGCTTTTTCAGCTCTTTTGCACAAAATTTTAATTTAATTTTTAAAGAGAAGAATAAACAATATTATCTCTGAACGCCCTTTAAACCCCCCCCCCCCCCCCCCGTGTGACCATATTACTGCCAGCAGGACTGATGTAAAGCACGGCGGCGCGATGCATTCAAAGCACACGAGATGTAGTGGAGAGCAGAGACACGGAGCGAGAGGGTTTTAGTGGAGACTGCGGGTAATTGACAGGCAGAGCTGGACTGCTTTGTGAGCGCCTCCGCCAGCAGCTCTTTGTGTTTATCAGCCCGGGCGATCGATGGTCATCTTAACCCCGGGAGAGTGAGGCCAGGAAGGATGAAAAGTAAAGACTTCTCTTTTGTTGTCCGGGCAGCTCTGTCCAGCGCCATTGGCGACGCTCCCAAAGGGCCGAGCCCACAAAAATATGAAAGATTGAAACCATGACAAAAAGCAAGAATAAATCTTTCTATTTTCTCTCCCTGCTATCCCCCGATGCACCCAGACTCTCTCCTTTTAGAAGAAATGCTTTCAAATATTTTGGTTGGGCTCTCACTTTGAGCCTCTCTTCAGTGACCCATTTGGGTCCAGAGGGAAAAGTGAGCAAAGAGAAGCTGGAGGAGTGAAGCCAGTGTGACACAGTTGGATTTGATCATGCAAGCCAATGCAAACTCTAAACCACAGTAGCACTCAGCTGCTGCACTGTATAGCTGGTTGCTGAGTGTTTTGTTGTGGTACTGTAGGTTTTTTTTTTTTTTTTTTTTTAGTTTTTCTTTTTTTAACTATTGGAAGGAATATTTCTTCCAATCTGCTTGTAATATTGTGCAACTGCTCAAACTTTTCTGGCCTGTAGAGAAAAGTCTGCTGTCCTGGGGAATCCTCTAGTTCACTGTGTGACACCTTCAGAAGCTGTACAACCATCTGTGACGTCCCATCGGCCTCAGCTGCACTTTGTGTTCAAGTGCTAACTGGCAACCGTTAGCAAAACTAACATGGTGAATGTAAAACAAGTACACATGCTAAATGTTAGCATGCTATCACCACTGTTTATGTTGAAATAGCAGGAGTGCTGCAGGAAGGAGCCCTAAAACCAGGAAGTTGGTTAGCATTAGCTTCAGCTGCTTCCCTCATCACTTGTCAATACGACATAAAACACGTCAGTAAAAACTGGAGTCGTGATTTCTTTAAGCTTTAATGGGGCGGTTGCTAACAAGTGGCTAAATGAGACTCCAGAGGTTTTCGGGGACGTTGAGCGTCACCAGTCCATCTCTGCAGCCTCGCTGTGTTTGTACTCACGCTCTTACAAACCTACTGACTTCTCTAAGAGAAGCTAAGAGCTAAAGTTCAGTGGAGGTGACGTTGAAGTCATGTGACCGTGGTGTAGTTGGTTAATCATCATAGAAGTGGTGTTCGTTAGTGAAAATGATGCTGCTGCAATAATCCCACAGAAAAAAAGCCAATAAAAAAAATCAGATTGGCTTTTTGTCGAGCGAATCAGAATGATGCTAACTCCTGGGCTGGGCTACGAGAAGATGTCATCCTGGGAGCGCTTCATTTATTATTATGTATTTAGTAATTATTGAATCGCACTTTTTGGCACAATGTAAATTGTGGTTGTAGATAGTTTTGATAAATGGTTTATATATGCTGTATCCGCATGTGCAGGTCCATAACTCATGGTATATTATTTAAACTTCCAGTACCAAAGGTATATATGCTGGTTGCCTGGTAACTTCGCTGCATCTGGATGTTTACCAAGAGCTTGTTACAGCGTGTAACTCCCCGCAGAACCACTAATCATTTTTAAATATCTGTTCAAGTACAAGCAAAACAAACAAGATCCACTGTGTTAATTAGCGAGCTTCAGAGGAGGAAGTGGGCGTAGCTCGTAGTAAATACCCCCCAAATACTCAACTATTAACTTTATATCTGGAAGTCGACTTACATTCAGGTTTATCACAGATTCTTTATTCTGCTTTTCCATTTGATTTATAGACGATGTCGCCCCAACAAAGCTCTGATCGTGAAACAGTCGTCAATGAGCACAAGACCAGACCCACTTACATCACTGAGCAGAGAGGTCTGGAGGCAGAAGAGTAATAACGTCCTGCACACACACTTCAAAATAATTCTCTTTTGTGTTTAAACACTGGAATTAACTTTTAGAGGCAGAACATCAACAGACGTCCAATTTAAATCGGATCTGTCATATTCTTTCAGACCTGTTTTGCGTCACTCACACACACACACACACACACACACACACACACAACACACACACACACACACACACACACACAGCAGTTTTCAGCTGAGCTCAGCAGTCGGCGTCTCCATCGACTCTCAGTAAATTTGATGGACAGAAGAAACTCGTCTCCTGGGAGATAAAGCATCGGCCTGTCTGTTAAATCACCGTCTAAAACACTTGAGGACAAACGGCTCTTTATACGTTTTCCTTTTTACGTCTTTTATTCCTGTTGCACTTTATTCCTCTGTAAACTGCTTTTGCTTGTTTTACTGCTCATCTCACTGGTTTTTATTTAGTCTCCTCTTTAGCAGCACGCTCTGAAGTCACTCGTCTGAAAAGTGCAGCGCTAATAAAGTTTATTATGTTTAGTGGCTGGTGGCGGGAGACGTGTTTGGGAAGCACAGGAAGGGGTTCGGCTCCGCGGGGAAGTTGTCTAACAGGCCGACGAGCTTCTCCACTGACCCGCTGATATAATCAACATTAATGTTTCACGATGTTTGCTTTCAGTCTGAGCGCACGATCAATACTCACAACAACAGAATCTCACGGCTTTACGACGCACTGGAGGATCATAATCAACGGTTTTTTGTGTTTCCACTTTTGTTTCCACTTCTAAATAATTTGGTCCAGATAACTTTGTTAAAGTGGACCTGATCCATGTCGTGACTCCCTGCGGACGGAGGTAAAGTGCGTCTCTGCATAAAACATAAAGAAGCATTTTTTTTCCCCTCCAAGGTTTCCTGCTCAGAAAACTGAGCCAGAGAAGCACAATCCTCCATATTTATGATGAAAAATATTTAGAAATTCTTCTCTGCAGGTCGAGTGTGCGACAAAATACTCGTATCAGTAAACAATCATGTAATACCAGATTTATATTCGTCTGTCAAAATGTTCCATCCAGGTTCTTGGATCTGAGCAGGAAAATAATCACTTGTCTTTTTTGAACAAACTGCACTGAAACTTCTCATTTTTAGATTTCATGCTAATAAACAAACAAACAAACAAAACATGGCTCCTCGGTTCAGGTCGTAAAGATAAATAAATAAACGTCCTGATCCTCGATGAAGTTCTCACAGAACCTCAATGAGTTCCTGGTAATCGATCTCTGCTGCTTCTTTGCAAGTGGGAAGAAAAATAAAGTGTAAAGTAACAAGATTCACTGATAGGGAAAAAAACTTTGTAAAATAAACAAATAAATAAAAATTCTTTCACTTTAAAACAACCTTCATCTTCATTCGGGATTTTTACAACTTGAATCACCTCCTTCGTCACCAACTGGCCATGTCGGAGGAAATATGGTCACAGTCTCTGCCAGAGGTGTTTTTGCAGAACATTATGATGTCACAGTGAAGTTGACCTCTGACCTTTTGGATATAAAAAGTCATCACTTCATCATTTTATCCTGTTAGACATTTGCGTTGATTTGTGTCATCAGTAGCGTATGAATTCTTGAGTCTCGAGAACAAAAAACGTGTGTGTTGTGAGGTCACACTGACCTTGACCTTTGACCTTTGAGGACCAAACTCCAATCGGTTCGGTCCGAGTGAAGGTTTGTGCCAAATTTGAAGAAGTTCCCTGAGATATCGGGTTCGTGAGAATGAGACGGACGAGCTGAGAACAAATGTGACGATGAAAGAGTTTGTGCTTTAGAATAAAAACTGTTTATTCTTTCTATTGGAAAAGACATTTAGACTTGATTTAAGAAAATTTGATTTGAGGAATTAACATTAAGATTCTTAATTTACTTCTAGAGATAGATTTTTTTAAATCTAAATATGGAACCAGGGAAACAATTTAATTCTCATTAAGATTTATTAGTTATTTTCTTTTTTCTTTACTGCAGCAAACCAGCTGCTTCCTCCAGATCCATGTGAAATTCTCCTGTTTCCACACGTGTGTCTTCACCCTCCCGCTGATCCCTGCAGCTTCTGTTGTCTTTATTTTGTCATGTCTCTGAGCGGAGGCGGAGTCTGTGACCTGTGACCTGTGACCTCGCCGCAGCAGACGAGGTGAAGCGAAGCTATTCTGCTGCAGGATTAACACTTCTACTCCACTACATCTCCTCATCTGACTGCACTGCGGCCTTTTGTCCTCGTCTTGTCTGCTGCCAGGGAGCGGCGGTTGGGGGCTGGTACCTGCCACGTACTGTGACATGGTCACAAAGCGAGCGGGGACAAGCGCATTTCAGGAGACTCACAGAAAGAAAGAAGACACGGGGACGACAGACGCCTTTACACTGAGAGACGGCGGCGGCGGCGGCCTCGCCTGCTATCAGCACTTCTTTGTTGAGAAAAGCCGGCAGGTTGCCTCCTCTTTATCTGATGGACACACGTGTGAGCTCGCTGCGGCCGCCATCCGGGGTCGATGGAGTCGGCGGGGCGCCCTAACCCCGGAGCGACCAAACCACATCTGCTCATTCTTAACAAAGCGTTTGAATGTCACGTCACATCTGATATTCTGTCAATAAAGACTATTATATTATTGATTATATCATATATACTGTATGTTATATTATTTAGCATTAAAGATATGTACACTCTTCTGCTTTCCATACGTTTGGTCAAACAGTTGCAGTTCCAACAGATATAGATTATAGATTATCAGCCTGAGCAGCCAGTTCATCCTGTTCCTGTAAACTGCAGGAAAATAACTCACCGCGCCTGAATCCCACCCACCTGCACGACACCTGTCGACCGAACAACCCTCACTTCAACTGACAGAACATTTATTTACCAACGTTGTCAACGTCTCTTTTTTACTATCAGTATATAAGATATCATACTCTGTAATCGCAGTAATTACCTGTCAAATCGTTTTCATCATGACCCGTGTATCTCTCTCACATTTCCTCCGTCTCAGTCTTTGTTGTATCAATAAACCCTGTTGTCGTGTTTTTACACCAATTTAAAAGAAATTACATGTTTGTACGTTTTTGGCTGAACTGGTTTTTTGTTTTTGTTTGTTTGTTGGTTTTTCAGATGATTTCTTATCATTTCAGAAGTTCAGCACGTTGTTGATCAAATAAAGACTTGATGAGCGTCCAAACCCTCCATCTGTTTATTGTTATTATATAAGATAAAATGAGGGACGGTCTTATTCCTCCAATCAGAAACATAGAGTGATGTCACTCACACTGCACATGCTCAGTTGGAATTTTCTGAATGTTATGCTTATTGAGATAAAAATTTTAATTAGCGTTAATTAGCGACTTTTATTATATTTTTAATATGTTGCAACCGTCCCCACATCTGAATTCTTGCATTCAAACACATATTGTGAACGATGTGTGTAACGGTCTTTAAATGGTGTGTGGAAGCAGCAGACAGGTGTAAGTTTGATATATTAAAGTTTGGTTGGTCCGGTTCAAACAGTCTCTGAGAAATGAAGAGTGTTTCTACCTTCCCCATAGGCTCTGCTATATTACACATTTAATAACATCTGGATCAACACGCCCAATCCAGCTGTGTGGAGTGGGACAAATGGGTATAATACACTGTGCCACAGTGTTACTGACCATTCAACAAGCAATAGTTGATCTTTGGTCTTTGATGACAAACTGGACAGAAATCTTCACCTTCATTCACAAAGAACAAACATTTGTATAAAACACACTACAGACTTTTTGCGGGTATTGAATCGGGAAACGTCCCCACAGCTCAGCCCGTCCTGCTTTTTCTTTTTAGCTGAAAGCAGAGATGATATTTTGAGCAGAGTAAAACCTCTCATCTGTTTAAAGCTGTTCATCATTACTACTCCTCTCCCTCTTGTTTGGGGCGTCTTCTCTCTCAGCCTGGTGCATTAAAAATTGAAAGCGTTCTTTGTGTTGATGCAGAAGGGAAGGGTGGGGAGAGAAAACAGCAACGATGCTCTTTTGAGTGCTACTCCTGCGCTCTTGAAAAGCCGACATCAATGAAATAGGGAGGGAGAATGGGGGGGGAGTGGGGGTAAAAAAAAAAAGAGAGAGAGAGAGAAAAAAAGGAAAAGGCGACATGAAGAAGTTGTTGTCACTCTGTTTGTTTTTAATGTTGAGATGTTAAAAAAAGCTGTCTGAGCGCTGTGGTTGTGGTGAGACGAACACATACAGTACAGGATGTTAGATCCCTCTCTCCCAGAGGAGTCTGACACAGAAAAATAATAATAAAAAAAACACACATCACAGCTGCTGCGCTCATATCCAACAACCAGCTCGCACTAACACGCACGTGCAGCTGCTCAGGCACACGCAGGCGTTCTTACACGTGCACTAATTATTAATATCATTATTGTTTATTGTGGGCAGTTTTGTTTTTATTCAGAGGATGGTAGAGAGATGGGGGGGGGCACCTTAATCCCTTTAGGCTACCATGGCAACCCTTTGACTATTATGACAATTATAATAAATCAATTTTATATAATGTGTTTCAGTGAAGTCAGAGGCACTAAAGGCAGGAAGATGAGGAAGAATCAAGTTACAATATTTTAAAAGATAGACTGTGGATGGGTGGGGTGAAGAGGTGTGTGTGTGTGTGTGTGTGTGTGTGTGTGTGTGTGTGTGTGTGGTCCCCAGAGGATGAACCCTCCTGACCTCGGTGAGTTTTCCTCTGGCGCCCAGTGGACGGATCGGCGCCAGATTTTGCTCAGACGCTCTTTTCCTCCGGCTCCACCAGGAAGGTTTCGTGTGAAATGTCTGGACAACGATCGGATGGACCGATGTGATATTTGTCATTCATGACATTCAAGTTTCCTTTTGGATGTTCCTCTGAGTTTTCTGCTTTTGACCTGCTAAATATCAGCGTATTAGCATTGTTAGCATTTTAGCTCAAAACACAGTGCCGCGTTCAGCCCGACAGAGCCGCTAGCATGGCTGTAGACCGCTAATTCTACTTTGATTAAAAGCCATTGGATTATCACATTGGTGCATTTTCAGGATCCTTTAACAGGATATTTTTCTTAAAGTTGACATTTTGCAGATTTATGATTTTCAGTAGCACACAGGAAAGTTCTTCAGCTGCGTCTCCAACTGGCTGGATGCTGGTCTGACAGAATCTTCCACGTGTGATTCACTGTACTGCCATGTTCCAGCTGAGAGCCTCACCTCAGTCCCAGAGGAAGAACTCATCCATCCATCCATCCATCATATCCATCCATCACTCCTCCTGCAGTTCTGACAACAGGCAACAGAGGGCACTCTCCCCCCAGGCAGGCAGTGGGAGGGTTGGGTTTGGAAGCAGGAGTTTGCCTCGAGTTGTCAGACACCTCTCTGAACAGGAGCATACATGACGATGGCAAGATCTGAGTACACACACAGCTTTTTGTTTGCAGGAAGGAAAAAACACATAAAGATGCTGATTCTTCTGTTGCTTCTTTCTCCTCCACAAGCTGCTGAGACTAGAGGCAGAATTAAAAAGCTTCTGGGATCATGGCGTCTCACTGCGCTTTGGGTTTAGTCTGATGGAGTGTGTTTGTGTGCTGTGTTTTTGTCTCCTCCTGCAAATATCTGATCGACCTGCTGTGCAACGCCGCTCTAGATGTTTAGAATATCTGCATGAATGTGCAGCAGGAAGAAAATACTGTGACGGATAAAAAAAAAACACAACACCATAGCTAAGCATGTGCACAGATGATCAGTCAGATACTGATTATCCTTTTTAATTTATCTGGAAGCACAAAAATCAGTTGTACATGCGGTGTGAAAATTAGTGTCATCACAGATTGTTAAAAAGAAGAAGAAAAAAAAACCATCACCCAGTGAGATCTGAAAATACATTTATAGACTCTGCTGTGAGGAAAAGAAGGCGAAGGCTTGGAGGAGATGAGGTGAAGAAATGGAAACTTCAGCTATCACAGCAATCAGCTTGTGATTGGCTGACACTTCTCAATCAAGCAGACACACCTGAATCACACCTCTGTTTAAGCAACTTCACAGCAGCTGAATGTCAGAAGCAATTAACATGTGTATCCTGAGGACTAACGAATCATTTCCTTCCTCGTTAAACATCTGCAAAGTCAGTTTCTGAAATTGTGAATTTCACTGCCTTTGTTAAGAATACACCTATAACGTCAATGAGTCCATAAGCAATCAGCAAAATTTGATTTGGTAATCAATTAATTATTAATGCACCAAACATTTGCAGGTATCAGCTTCTAAAATGTGAGGATTTGTGAATATATGGTTTTAGACTGTTGTTTCTGCAACACAAGACAATACTACTACTCAAAGTCACTTTCAAATCATTAAATCATTGACATTTAATAAATAAATAAAAAAAGATCAATCAAGATAATGTTTGGTAGATAAATCAGTAATGAAAATAGCTAATTGTTGTAGCCCAAGATTATAGGGTCAGTTAGTGTTTGTGCGTCACTGCTACCGACAAATGAATGACTAATTGTAGGAATGTGCTACACCTGAGCATGTACGAACACTTATTCTGCCCGATGCAAAAAAACAGGACGAACAACATTCATGCTAACTGGCTGGTAAATGGCCACAGCCAGGAAATAATCTAGCACATGAACCGTCTTTTTTTAAGATGAGAACACACTGCCTGTGTCGCTTGTGCGTGGCGGCTGCATCACTAAACGTCTGCTGTCGGCTGTGTGAGTATGCTGGTTACAGGAATGTCAATATGAATGTTAATGTTATTTTCTGATGTATTTTTTGACAAAACATCACTAAAATGTCTACTGTTTTTAAATCAGTTTGGTTTTTCATTATCATTTATTTTTATTGTTAGTTTTTGTTTTGGCGAGACAAACTGTTGATCAAGCGACGCAGCCGTAAAGACAGTGTGTC
Source organism: Seriola aureovittata (assembly GCF_021018895.1). Lineage (NCBI taxonomy): Eukaryota > Metazoa > Chordata > Actinopteri > Carangiformes > Carangidae > Seriola > Seriola aureovittata. The sequence continues at coordinate 1,535,534 of NC_079371.1, forward strand.
ATGCCCGAACCTGTTAACATGGGCGCCGAACTGAAAACCAAGACTTTCCGCAGCCGCCACGCAAGCACCACGCAGCCAGTGTGTTCCTGGCCTCACACTTTTTTTTGTTTTGTACAGGTGACATGTTCATTTTATTTCTACCCTGTTCCCAGTCTTTATGCTAACGTTAGCTAACAAGCGCCTTCTTATTTAACAGACAGGTATGAGAGTGATATCAGTCTTATCATCTGACTCATGGTGAAAGAATAATTTCCCTTAAATGTCAAACTATTTCCTGAAGAGAGCTAAACACAAACTTTCTAATCACACTATTGTTCCACTGTTCCTGAAGATCGAGAACGAACCTCCACACGCAGGTCGACAACCTTTCAGAGGAGACCACGATCATGACTGTCATTAAGAAACGCTTCAAGAGCGCTACCTAGTTATTTGGGGTGTTTACCTAAATGTGGGGCTGGGGGGTGTAGCAGCTTAACAGACTCTTGAAACCATCCATTGTGCCACAACGGACATCAAGCCTATTATTTACATTATTAATGCGAGGTAATGCAGTGCAGACAGTGTGCATTTAAACGCCATTACCACACACAGATACGGCGTGTCTGATTATCTTTCTGATTCACTTGAAATACTTTCTCGGCTGTCGGAGTTAAAAGGCGTGTGCATGAGAGACAAAAGATGAGAGGAGCCCTGGAACCGACCCAGCATCGCTGAGTGGCTGACTTACATCCGTTGTCATGGCGATGGAGGACTCAGTGATGTTTCTGTCAAGAAACTCTGAGCAGAGGGGTGACAAAAAAAAAACCACACACACACACACACACACACACACACGGAGCGTGATTCCATTAAAACCTTTCTCCCACTTTGTCAGTCTGAAAGGAGAGGACACGCTGACAGGTGGCGGCGCAGAGCTGAGCGAAGGATCCAGCAGGTCGACCAGAAACACTGCAGGGACGGAGAGCGGCAGAGTGGCCTGAGGGCGGCGAGGAGGAGGAGGAGGAGGATGAATCAGGATTTGGGAATCAGTGTCATGTCATGCTGCAATCTTGATATTTCCGCAGCTAATCCAATTTTAAAATGGCTCATACAGGTGATATTTTCAGACTGAGTTTCGATTTTTGATGAAAATGTACAGAGAGAAAACGTGGAGGGAAGCCACGGATGGCAGGAAGCACATGGCCGTTTGTTTTTAAATTAGTAAGAATTGACGCATTACCTTAAATGCCAAATATACAAGAATAGACAAACAATGGAAAACGGATTGTTGAGAGATTCTCCACTCTATGAAGTTCATATAAAGTTTCCCCTTTTCAAGTAAAAATGAAATTGCTAAATCTTCGGAAGGAGTTTGGTTATTTTTTGTTTGCACATAAAAAAGAGTGTCAGCTTTTTATTTACTTAAAGTGGATGTTTGTACGTTTCTCTGCCGTTGAACATGGTTTCTTGTCAGGAGCAGGTGGTGGTGATCGTAGCTTGACAAGAGCTTCGGCCATTGTTCTGTCTACAAGACAAAAGGTTATAATATGTCCCTCCAAGCAGCTACGCCTTCAGAGCAGACTGGAGGCTACAGTGAGTCGCTATCGGAGAGTAAATAGAAGAGCTAGCTGGTTAGCATGCTAACATCAGTAGAAGAAAAGACCAAAGAGACAAGATTGGCGTTGCTTTCCACCTCTGGACACAGCTGTTAGTGAGTAAGAGAATGAAGTTTGATACTGAACTCACGTTTCTTCTACACTTGTAAGTAAACAGCTGCTAATGCTAACGCCAGCAAGGTGGCAATAGCAGAACTCCTAGCAAAGCTCCTTCAAGTTGTGGATGAGACACTTGAATCACATTTTCCCCCTTGTACTTGATTTCCATCAAAAGTTTTGCTTTAGAAAGTGGTTGCCAACGGTTACAGGCAGCCATGTTGATGCAGCCAAGTTATTAAGAGGCGAGGCCACAAGCTGAAACACCCACCAGCCAGGGGAGTAAGTTTTACATCTACAGGTACCTGTCTGAACACCTGAAGAGTGAGAGGAAACAAGAAAAACAAGTCACGATCTGGTTTATCACTTAGTTATTGATTCCAATAAGTTTTATTATAAAGACCTTCATGTAATTTGGATGAGCTACAGCACCACCAGGAATAATGGAGTCTGCTAGTGTTACTGACTGGTTATATATGGTTATGAATCATTTTTATACGCTAACAACATCAATGATAGTAATAATACCAAACAGAGCTGATGATGTTTTGATTAACGGGGGAAAAATAGAAAAAAATAAACAATTTAAATGTTTTCATGATGCTGTTGTGGAGACTTCGAGCTTTGATATACTTTGAATATCAGTATGTGGAAAACGAACGGTGCTGAACATTGTGGGAAGTTGAATGTGTTTGTGTTTGAGCCTAATGTGATCAGCTCACTGTGAAAAGGAACCGACAGGTATTTTGAGTATGTAAACGATGTGAATCACATGTCACAGCCTTCACAGTCAGCTGATCACCTCTGGGAGACTTTACAGGTGTCTCATTAAATTCAGCAGAAGAAGAAGGAGCTCCAGTCGAGCTCAGACTTGGAGAACCTGTGGCTGCTCTGAAGGTTCAGGGTTGAAAAACACCTCACTAACTCATAGGGTTGCACGGTATACCGGTACCAGTATAGTACCGCGATACTAGAGTTTTGAAAACGGTACTATACTAGCATTTAAAAACAAACGGTACTTTTATTTCATTTTATTGAATGCAAATGAATTGGTAAATTGGAGCCTGTCTCTTTAAGCACAGCGAGGCCAGCGAGTGTGACGTAGTTGCCCGAGAGGATTTAAGCCGCCTCCCACGCGCACTCGCATGTTTAGACTGAGGAGGAGAGAGAAACCACAAGTCGCGTCTTAGACAGACGGAGCGGGTTGAAGAAAATACCGTAGATAGAGATGGCAGCTGCAGAAAAGCCCGAACTTGTGGTTAAAATGGAGCCCGAAGTTCGGTGTGGAAATATTTCAGGTTCAAACCGAACGATAAAGGCGAGCCACTGAACCCAGAGGCACCGCAGTGCAAGCGGTGCTACAAAGTGTGTCTCGCAGAAGGAGCCAACACTTCAAACCTGTCCAAACATTTAAAGGACAACCATGCGGACTTGTTCCGAGACTTCAGTCAAGAACGACAGGTGATAATGTTGTTCACCTGTTCACTGCACTGTAATGTCAATGAGAGAAGTACAAAGCCCCTCCCAGCCCAGTAGTAAACCTACAGTAGCCTGCATACAGAGAGCTAAAACATGTCCATGGTTAATAAATACATTAAAAAATATATTTTTAAAAATTAAATTACATTCTTTAAATATTTAAATAACCCATTAAGGCAATACATAATATAATGAAATATTTTTTACAAAAAGTATCGAAAAGTATCGAAATACATATTGGTATCGGTATCGAAACAGAAATTTGGTATCGTGACAACCCTACTAACTCACTATATGTTAGTTTTCCCACTCATTTATTATTTGTCACCCATCGATTTAAAATGCATTTTGAGTGCTAATCTCTCCTCTGGCTGCTCGGGCGGATAATGCTGGAGGAAGACAAATGTATGTTTGTAGACGCACAACACACAGAAAAGGGAAACTGCATTATTTATATGTGGTATCGATTCGTCTCCTATCAAAGTGAAAACTGTATAAAAAGACGAAGGGTGTGTTTTAAGTTTCGATCCGCTCATCACAAGCAGGAAGTAAAGACGGGGGAGGATTTGAGAGGGCGAGCACAGACCTGTTTAACGTTTCTCTCTCTCTCTCTCTCTCGCCCTGCCAGCCCTCCTCTCCTTCATCTCTCCTGTAGTCTTTGATTGATTGGATGAGCGTGTGTTGTGGTGTGATTAGCCGGCTCTGGTAAGGATACAAGCTTTGTTGTAAACACTGGGGATTAGCTGCAGACAAACACACCTATCAAACAATTAATACACTAATCAGCTAATGAGCGCTGCTACCTTTCGCTGCCATTAACGCTGCTTAGCAACTATCAACAAACCCTTTGCCAGCCTTTTCCTCTTTTGACACTTCTGAAATTTGTTTTGTTTTTTACCCAGGGGGCTCTTGCTGTTCATTCTCGCTGATTTTCTGCTCAGACTTTGCTTCCTTCACTGAATTGGTTTCACATCAAACAGCAGGCTGATTCCATTTGTCCAACTCTTTTTCTTTTTTTATTCTGACAGGCCATAATTCATTCACTCGTTGCTCATTTGCTTCTGTTCACAAAAGAAGAAGTGCACTACAGGTGTCCAGAGCCGGAGCGAAGATGCAGCGGTGGATGTATTCAGAGTATTCAAATCTTTTATTTGAGTAAAAGGCAATGCCAGACAAAGAATCTGGAGCCTTGGATTCACATTTTTTATTTTGGTGAAAGTGGTCTCTTGGAGAATTAGCAGCTCAGGTGTGAAAAATAAAGTTTTATGTGGAAGAAGTCCATATTATAAAGTAAATCACTGATACAGCAATTTAAAAAGAAATTTAAAGTCCAGTTGTGCATCATATTTTGTTAGTTTGTGTTTTCAAAGTAAGATTTCAGTCTTTATTTCAGTCAGTAATTACAGTCATCAGAAAACTCTGGTAAAAATCACAGTATTTGTACCAAAACTGCTCTTCAGCTTCCAGTAATTTGGGGCTAAAGTGTACAAACCACAACTATTACTATAAATGTGAATTCTCACACCAACAGTGTGAATATACAGTAAAGCAGAGTCAGTGTGTGTCAACTAGGGATGTTCCTATATAATATTTTCATGCTGCGCTTTTATTATTGTGGCCAAAACAGATCAACATTAAGGGTTTGATTACAACCCTCCCAAAATACTGTCCCCTAAACGCCTCATATGTAGACTCGGGAGACGCTACAATTTACAAATGTTCCCTGAATGCCTCACACGTAGAATATGAGACACAATCACAGTATTTGACATAAAAATATAAGAGTTTTGCTGCTTCCACTGCGGGTTTTCATGCTCAGATTAAAAATGTTCATGTAAACACGTGGATTAAAACACACTTTGAGTCTGACAGTGAATGCATCATTTGAAAAAGGCAGAATGTTTGTAAGCGTAAACAGTGAGATAGAGATGGATTTATTATTATTGCTGCTGTATGAATGTGTCCCATGTTGAGGCAGCTACTTTCCTCTGTCAGTCACAGAAAGAAACGCATGCTCTCTCGTTAGGACTCCATAAATAGCTTCTCTTGCCGAGGTCAACTCGCTGATGTTAGCATAGCATTCACACTCACTGCTACAGTTTGATTGGGAAACCCCTCACAGGCACGAGGAGAGCCTGGGGTTTCAAAACCTGCAGCCTTCATGCTGTGAGGCGCCTGTGCTCCCTAAACTCCTAAACAAACGCAGGAGTGCTGTGCTGCGTTCACGGTGCCCTCCAGAAAAACAATTGCAACCAGTACGGCAGCAGTTTTTTATCACACTGAATCAGCAGCCTGTGGTACAAATGTAAAACTGAGTCAGTGTTGCCTTCAAGAGCTAAACAAACAAGTCATGTCTGACTTTGAATGACACAGTTTTGGGGGGAAAGGTTGTGGTTTCTGAGGAGGGACGGAGCTGCTCCCGCTTCATAAACATACATACAAACCTAGTTAAATCTACAACACGAGAAACTCTGCACACGAGCAGGAAGCAGTTAACGATGCACAAGAGCAAACGTGATATTCGGGATCTGTTTCCAGCTACATTTGTAATTTAAAAGCTTCACCTGCTTTAGTTCCTGTCCAACACCATTTACAGGTTACTTCATGCACTATGCAACAGACGGGAGTTTGATTAACTGAGCTGACAGGAAAATGCAGTCAGAGCCAGAAAACTGTGCATCACCTAATGGAAAAACAGAGAAGATTAAAAAATACAAACATATGACTTTAATTTTTCATGCTTACACGCTCATTAAAGCCTCTCCAAGTCGTTAGGATAATGATGCTAAAATGCATTCCAGATAAAAACAGATTTTTTTTTCAGCAGCTGCAAAGGTGAACTGGGATGAGATATTTTTTCCCTCCTCAGAACGACGGGATGCAGTTGGTCTGCTCTGCAGTGACCGGTCAGACTCAGCAGCTCTGTGTACATAAAGTGCATTCAAGCCCAAAATCTGTGGCCCTCAGGGGAAACACACTACACACAACTATTAACAAAACATCTTAGTGATTCAGCAAACAGCGCTTCTCCCTCACTCAGAATACACACAGCATCCCTGCAGCAGCATTTATCACCCTCCCACCCCGGAGCATCCTCCTACAGAACTCTGAACCTAAACACATCCTCGCTCTAACCGGAGCTTTATAACTCTCCACCCTGCTTCCACATTCTTCTTCTTTCCTCTCAGAAACACAGTTTTTAGTCTGTTCCAAATAAGAGAATGAGCTATTTCCCCATTCCTACAAAAAACTGAAATAATAGTTCAGTGAAACGTTTCAGCGAGCTCAGAGGAACGTGGCGGGAAAAGCAGAGAGCGACCGAGGAGTGTTTAGTTTACGTCGTATATTTAACTGTGAAATCAGAATAGGATCAAAGAAACCTGAGACATCTTACTCAGCCAGTAATGGCGGCCTCACTCCATGACAGTGACTGTTCAGGAGATTTCATCATCACAGACAAATTAACGATGTCAGAATAAAGTAATGAGAGTTCGGCTGCAGAATGTCTTGGTTTCCATTTGGACACGTTAACAGGAACACACTGCGTCTCATGTTCGCGGCTGCGTCATGTGATACACAGATTCGGCGACACGCCTATTTTTCACGCGTGATGCGTGAAATCAAACACGTTTACGAGTCTTTTGGTGAACGGTAGGAATGAGGTACGTAAGCTTCCGTCACGTTTTGCATCAGAATGTCAGATTTACATTAATAGTAAAGTTTTTTTTCAAATATGAAATTAAAACTAATAAACGTTTTTATGTTGTTGATTTTCCCAAAAGATAAACAGTACGTTTTCATCCATATTTCTACCATCATCTGAATGACATGATTTATATTTATTTATATATGTGACGAACATCAACAAATAAAAACTCAAATCAAACCTGAGCACATGTTTAATCTAAATAATTCATCATGACCTCAACCGCCCCAAAAACACTCAACACTGAACTCAATATGCTGCAGTTTTGTTGCCGTTTGACAGAAATGAAACTGTATGGTGATATTGGGAGAACACGGGGTCGCCCACTTTCCCCTAATTAGTTTCTCACAACGCCGGTAACAAGCAGCAAACCTCGATTCCAGGCTTTAAAATACATGTTCACAAATCTGCAGGGGGCATTACAGACACTACAGACGAGTTCTTTATGCGGAGCATGGATCATTAACTGTGTGATAAAGTCATGTTAGGTGAAAAATGTAGTTAACCACTAATCCCAAACAGTGGAGAGTCATTGCAGCAGTTTGTCTCTGAGCTGCTTTTTGTTTAATGGATTTCTGGGAGTGTGCGAGTTCAAAGCTGCAGCAAGAAAGACAAAAAAAGAAAAGAAGTAGAAGCAGGAGCTTGTGAGAATTAATCAGTAGGTTTACACTCTGCATGTGCAGCATGAGGAGAGAACACAAGTAAAAGTATACCTGTAATATTCTTTAATCAGCACTACGCCCACCTACAGCTTCAGTCAGGACAGACAGAGATGGAGAGAGAGAATTAGATATTAAAGAGATGAAGATTCGCTTCAGGAAAAACATAGACAGAGCTAATTATTGCCACGTTATTAACATTAAAGAATCATGCCTAATTAGCCAACAAAATATAAGAAAAAACTTTATTGATCCCGAGAGGGAAAACGCAGCATTACAGCAGCACATGAAGCCAGAGAGGTAGAAAGTGAACACAGATAAGGAGGAAAACTCCACACAAACAACAAATAAATCAAGTTTGAAGGTTATTTATTGCTTTTTTTTTTTTTTTACTGCACATAAATAAAGTGGAAGTGCAAAATCAAAACAGATTTTTCCTGATAATCCAGATCAGAGATTGTGATTTTAGTTTTGTTTGTAATTGTTGGTGGCTCAGCTCGGAGGGTGGGAATGTCAGTCCACCGCTTATAGCTCAACACCTCCTGGATGGACTGTGAAGAAGTTTTGTTCAAGCATTGACAAAATATATTTATGTAAAACTGCTGCATCTTTGTTTTCAATGAAATAACCCGGACGTGTCCATCCAGATGGACGGGCTGACGGCGAGGGTTTATATCACCAAGGAAAGGTGAGGTTATGATCGTGAGGTGCTGGCCGCACTATCCAAATGTGATATATCTGCATCTAAATGTGAAAATACAAAGTAGCTTTAAGATTAAAAACATAAACAGTGCTAAAGTAAAAGACAAGATGCTGCAATAAATTATGAATACAATATATATATATATTTACACACACCGACACAGAGCACACTATATAGAGATATTACTAAAAATCAAAGTGGAATATTTTATTTTTAATTTATTTTATTCTGAAAAGTTTAGAACATATATAAAGCATTACAACAATAAAAATTGTTTTTTTTTTCTTTAACTTACTTTATTAATATAATGCTGATATTCAATGACACTTATTCATGTAATGTGTAGCAAAGATATACACTGACCGAGCACTTTATTAGGAACACTGTACGGGTCCTCCCTCTGCTCTAAAACAGCTTCAGGTCTTCATGTCATGGATTCAGCGACATGTTGGAAACTTTCCTCTGAGACTCTGCTCCATATAGACATGAACTGCATCTCCTGATTTACCACAGCACAAACGTGGAAGACCGGATTCAGGTCTGGAGACTGGACTCACGGTCGTGTGACTTTAGCTCTGTGACGTGGAGCGTTATCCTGCTGGAAGACGCTCAGCAACATTTAAGATAAACACAAAGCTTGTGCTACAGAAAATGGACCCAGTGAATAGCTCCCTAAGCTTAACATGTCCTATGATAACTATTAATTTAGCTGTACAGACTAATGAGCAGTGATAACTAACATGTCTTTGGGGTCATCAGGTGGGAACCTCCTTTCACCAGTGTTTCGTCTAGTTGGTCCCACAACACCTCCAGGAGGCTAGACAGTGATCACTGGCGTCCCAGAGTCACTCCCCTAATGCCAGCCATCACTGCTCCTCACACCACCATTTTCTTTATCTTGCCTATTCTACCACAAACAACACCATCATCAACTCTGACAAAACACACTAGCAGATTCAGCAAACAAACTCCCCTGCACAGTTGGAGAAAGTGGCGGCCATTTTGAAGGAGGCAGAGTCAAGGAGAGAAGCCTTTTTGAGCTAAACTCTCCCCCGCCGGATTAGGCTGTACTCTTGCCCCCCCCACTCTCCAAGACAATGAGGGATGTAGAGTCAGGGAGAGGGGCCTTTTTAGGCTGGCTCTCCCCCACCGGATTAGGCTGTGCTCTACACCCCTCATACTCTAACACCACACCATGCAACTCACCTAAAACAAACAAACTCACCTAA